>NW_019719365.1:719442-829560 GCF_002891405.2 Cryptotermes secundus | reverse complement strand
TGGGTCCCGCTGTGACTACCGTCGTCTCTCGCAACTACTGTTTACCCGCACTGCCTAGCAACCGCGATATCCCTTGGTGACGTCACCGCTGTTGATTCACGTTGCATAGCTACCAGGTTGCGGGACTCGGCTAACTTCGGCTTCGCTCGGCGCGTTAGCTCCGGGGGGGGGTCCAGCTAGCCCGACACGTCACAATATTTTTATTCAGGTGATTTATTTCAACAAGTTGTACTCGGTGAGATAAATAAGATTTAAACCATAAATTAGTAACCCCTCTGATCCCATAGTAATTTAAAGTATCTAGTAATACGTTGTGGTCTATTACATCATATGCCTTTGTCAAGTCAAAAAATATTCCTGTAACGTGTAACTGTCTATCCATTGCCTCCTGTATACTCTCAGTGAAGGTCTGGGAAGCTGTTTCTGTCGATTTGTTTTTTCTAAATCCATTTTGCACTTCTGTTATTATGGTATATTTTGTTACAAAGGATGTCAACCTATTATACACCAGTTTTTCTGGTATTTTGGAGAAAACCGGTAAAACTGATATTGGCCTGTAATTACAAACTTCTGGTCTTTCCCCTTTTTTATACAGCGGTCTTACTTTAGCTATTTTCATCTTATCTGGAAACACCCCTGATTTTAAAGAGGCATTAAAAATATGTACTAAAGGTTTCTTTATGTATTGTGAACATCTCTTGGCTAAATATTCTGGAATTTCATCAAAGCCTGCAGATGGTTTACCTCTTAGACTTTTTATTACCCTCTCTATTTCAATTTTTGGTAATAGGGTGCCAAAACATTGTGTTCATTTGATATTGAATCCTCTGTTGTGAGGTTTGTACTGGAGAATGGTTTATATTATTTGCTAAAAGATCTTCAACACTTTCAATAAAAAAGGAATTCAACATGTCTGCCATTTTTTGTGGATTTGATGTTTCCTCACTTCCATTCTTTAAACTAGTTATATGGTCACCCTGCTGAGAACTTCCAGTTTGTTTGTTTATTATTTGCCAAATTGCCTTTGTTTTGTTATGTGAACTTAACATAAACCTATCATTTTCTTTTCTTTTAGCTTCTGTTATAACCCTTTTATAGATTTTCTATCTGTTAATGTATTCTAATACATCATTTGAAAAATTTGTAAAGTGTTTGAAAGTCTCATTTTCTGACTTTAAACCTTTATCCCCTGGGTAATCCATTTAATCTCATTGCAGTAGTTCTTATAAACTGTCTTTAAAGGAAAAGCTCTTTCAAAAGACTACAAAAATCTTTTCAAAAAGTATTATAAGATGTATTTACTTCATCATGTAAAAGAACATATTCCCAGGATTCCATCTCAAGTAGATGGTTGAATTCTTCTATATTCCTACCTGAAAACTGTCTTCTTCTAATTTTTCCCATCTTGTTTTAGTCTTATTTACCTTTATATGTAATATGTGTGCAAAATGATATGAATACCCCAAATCTAACTCCTCCGTTAAGTTTTTATAGTATACCTTATCTGTTATCATAACATCTATTAATGATACTAAGTTTTTTGTGACCCTTGTTGAAGATGTAACTGTATTTGTCAAGTTGTACGTTTCTAAAAGATTCAGTAATGCACTAAGTTGTGTACTATCTTGCAAAACATTTATATTCCATTCACCACACAGAATTAATTTCATACCTTTCATTTGCACTTTAAAAACCACTATTTCCAACTTATTAAAAAATGGATAAAAGTCACTATGTGGTGATCGATAAATACAAACTAAAATTAGCTTAAAATCCACTAGTTCCACTTCAGCCACCTCAAAATCATTTTCACTACCCATGCTTCTTAAATAACTTACGTCTCTTGCTTGTAAATTCTTACGTGCCCATATACATGAACCTCCACCATTTCTACTAATTCTACTAAAATATTTTACTAATTTATAGTATTCAATATTTAATGTTCTCATTTGTTCATCATTTAGCCAATGTTCAGAGGAACATAGGATATCTAAGTCTGTAAACTCCATATTCAGTAAAATAATTAACTCCAGTAACTTATTTCTCAGACTCTGAACATTATGGTGTAATATTAATAACTAATTTGATGTTGAAACCTGTCTCTTGTCAACCTCAGTAGTCACTATTTTTATTTCTTGTTAAGGTCTACCCATAAAAAATCCTCACTTCTATTTGTAGGTAATCTACAACGTCATTTTGATTGAACCAAGGCTTGCACCGTTTTATTTTGCCATCCCTCACTTTTTGCACATAATTCACCCTTTTCTTGACTTCTTTACCTGCCCTTTTCTTCCATATGTTTAATTTTTTCTTTCACCAGTCCTTGTGGTTCCTTTGTCAGGAACATTTGTCCTTCCTCTTCCATCCCTTGTACATCCTTCGCTTTCATTATAATTGGGTCAGACTTTTTCTCCCTCAACATATCCAAAATTTCTTTTACTATTATTTTTGCTATCTGCTCCTTACCTCTTGAATTCATATGTAGCCCATATTTAGTGAACAAGTCCCTTTCGGACTCCACCTCTATAACACGTGAATTTCCGAAAACCTTCATAAATTTTTTTTGACTTTCTGTTAAACCATTTCACCTCATCATTTACACATGATTTTTGCTCCAAATCATGACTGTGCAGTAGGTTCATAACTAAAACATTTGTATGAGTATTCTTGTTTACAGAGTTCCTAATTTGGATCAGTCCCTTATCAGGCTCATTCCTGCTAACATCCTTAGTACCACCCAACACAATCACCAAGTCCTTTTTAGAGAAGTCCTCAATATCATTCACACCCGAAGTTAAAATTGCTGCTAGATCTGCACCGGGTTTCAGTAGTCCTTGAACACTGTATTCCACATCCAGGTTATGTCATAGTTTAGCCGCCATTCTCTTACATGACTGTCACCAAGAAATAAAATCTTATTTCTTGGATTTTGAAGATTATCCTTTTTCCTTCTAACCTTCACACTTGTTTGTTGATGAGTTACCTTTTTGAATTCAGGCCCTTTGAGATTCGACAGCACTTTGTAGCGGTTAGCGATTATATCTTGTTGGATTTCCATCCTTCTGGTTGTCCTTATGTGTTGTGAACTTCTCCATTTCTGAGTGTAATTAAACTCTTGATTGTGTCCTTTATCATGGACCATACACTGTATTTGGCTTTCATGCACACCAAGGTGTGTGTGTAGATTTCTTGTATTGCAATTTTGTGAGGTAAGTACCATAGACAGATCTGCACAGTTATTCTTTATTGATGATAGATCGTTTTGTAAGAATTGCTGACTTGAGTCATCTTGTTGTAAACACAACTATGTATATTGCAGGCAAATGACAAAAATCTGCTGATATTGGCAGAACTGCTGCGTCTGGATGCAAATGAGATGAGGAGCTGGCTGTGCCACAGGAAGATTGTCAGCATGCGTGAGGTGTTCTTCAAACCAATGACAGTTACAGAGGTGATATAGATATACTATAAATAATAATATACTTCTAAATTTCTACAGAACAGCCATACTAAATACAAAAGTAATATATCATCAGCAGCAGCACTGCCACCACTGCTCTGCCACCATGATGACCAGTGTCACCACCTCCTCCTCAGTAAGAGGCCTATTGAGACATGTTGCAAAACTTCTTTTTTCCTTGGCTTCATCCTTTTGGAATTTGATTGTTTAACTGTTTCTCTTTAATGTTTGACAGGGATAAAAATCCTGAAATTTTAGAAGTTACAGTCACTTACTAGCAACACTAGTTTCCTTTACTTGTTAATCATTTGCCTCTTTGGATAGTAATTTAAAGATAATTTTTGTGTTTATTGTTTTAGGCTGTAGGTGCTCGGGATGCTCTTGCAAAACACATCTATGCTGAACTGTTCAGTTGGATCGTGACAGTTGTGAATAAGGCTCTGGAGAGTTCAGGCACCTCGCAGAGGTTCATTGGTGTGCTTGACATATACGGGTTTGAAACGTTTGAGATAAACAGCTTTGAACAGTTTTGTATCAACTATGCTAATGAGAAATTACAACAGCAATTTAACCAGGTGAGTCAGCATGTTAGTGAAGCTGGATAAAATTTGGTTTGTTTTTGTATATATTTCATCAGAAATGAAGCCCTTTTATTTCTGTGTTTCAACTTGATTCTGCAGTGTCATTCTGTAATACAGGGTGTCTAGATGAAACATATCCAAAATTAAAAAAAAAATGTATCTTAGAAACTAATCGTCATACATGTATCCGGTTTTTGTCATCGGAAAGGAAGACTGAAAGTGTTTTTTTCAAGCCTGGCTTACACACATGCACCAGCTGGTGACCTTCAGCGAGCTCAATAATGATGTCAGCACCACAGGAACAGGTTCAATGTGTGTTGTGGCTAGCAGAGCTGCAATCTCTGACAGCTCTCCATTGTTATTTTAGAACACGATATGGACTTCAACCTCCTATGCAGAAAAGCATTCGGTTCTGGAACAACAAACTGAGTGTTACAGGTAGTCTGTTGCATGTAAAATCTGGAAGGACATTGACCTCTGAAGAAAACATCAGTCGCACTAGAGAGGCAGTCCCATGAAGTCCACACAAATCAATTCTTGCTGCTAGCTTGCAGTTATGTACAAATTCGAAGTTCAACAGTGCATGATGTGCTACAGAAAAGGCTCTTCCCCCTAAGAGGGTACAAGTTTCAAATGATTCATGCATTAAAACCAAGTGACCAAGTAGCATGCACAAAGTTCGCTTTGGACGTGCTGTAAAAAATTGATGCATCACACGATTCCCCCACCAAATCTGTTTCTCGGATGAGGCGACGTTCCATGTCAGTGGAGTTGTAAACAGGTACAACTGCAGGATTTGGAGACGTCAAAATCCACATGCCACATGTGAGTTGGAGAGAGGTAGCCCCAAAGTGAACGTGTGGGCTGGCTGAATGCACGACTGTATAATTAGTGTGTCAGAGTTAAGTTTAAGATAATGATCTTGAAATCAGTGTGTTCTTTGTTTTCCTTATTTAGCATGTGTTCAAACTAGAACAAGAGGAATATCTGAAAGAAGAAATAGAGTGGAAATTCATAGATTTCTATGACAACCAGCCATGCATTGATCTGATAGAGACCAAACTTGGGATCCTGGATCTGTTGGATGAGGAATGTAGGGTTAGTATGACATGTTTAATGTTCATGTTCAGTGACAGGTACAGTTAGAAGGATCTGCCACTGGATTTTAGGTCTGTAAGCTTTATTCCAGAATTTTTCTTTTCCCTACCCAGTCAAAAAGAATTTTAAATTTTGTCAGAGCTTAACATAATATGTAACAAGTTATTGCCTGTCTTGTCAATGCTGTGACTGTTAGCCAAGTCAGTAATCAAGAATGTGAAGGTGTTACTGGGAAAGTGTTTGTCATCCCCTGGTTACCACCTACCAGGCTACGTGGTATCGTATCTCGGAAGACATTCACTGCCATGAGAACATCAGATCATATATGTTTGTTGCTGTTTAATCATAAAGAGGCTGAATTGATGTTTATAGTTTGTGTTTGTTCATATTACGTGAGAGTATTGTTTCACCTGAAATTGCATGCCTTATGAAATTACCCAAAACACCAGGACAGTCAGTGGTTAGCTGTGAGCACAGAGCAGAAGAATCTCTACTGTTAGTAGCTGCTATCAAGCAACAACTAGTGAAGATATAGCTGACTGAGAAGACTTTGTGCATGCCATAGTTGTTTGTAGAGTGTGTAGATTAGTGAGAGTGTTATAGTTGTTTGTAGTTATGAGTCAAAAGCATTCAATGAATTCAGTAATCAATCCAAACCCCATGTCTAGTCTCTAACATGTGGCAATATATTGTCTATGACAGTAAATATGAATTTTTAAAAGTGAATTGTTTCTGTACAGAACTTGTTTATAAACCCGTTACCCATGAGAAGCTTGTCCATATTTCCATTCCTGTGAGCCAAGACATGAGAAGATTCCTGTATTATGTGACCAGTCTTATATGTTGATAAGTGTTGTCTCTCCTCTCCAGATGCCAAAGGGTACGGATTCATCATGGGTAGAAAAACTGTACAGCAAGTGTACAAAATGGAAGCACTTCTCAAGGCCAAGGTTTGGTACAACTGCATTTCTAATCCACCATTTTGCAGACAATGTCACCTATCAGAGCGATGGATTTCTGGAGAAGAATCGGGATACTGTGCTTGAAGATCAAATTAATGTTATTAAAAATGGACAGGTAATTTACTTAACATTTCTTTATGAGTACAGATTAAAAACGAAGTCATTTATTGAAACTTTGCTAATTATAATTTTGTCCTCCAACAGAATAAGCTTGTGAGGAAATTGTTTTCTGATGAGCCCGATGGGAGAAAACTGAATGTTCCAGCAGCCAAAGTAAAAGTTACTGTTGCAAAACCAACAGCATTGCCTTCATCATCATCAAAACAACACAAGAAAACAGTAAGAATTGTTCTTTTATTTACAAAATTTGACCTGCTGAACTTCTTTGGTAGCATCACAGGATTATTAGCGATAATAACAGCACAACAGATGCCCCTCAATTTCTTGATAAAATTTTTTCAAGTAAATCTGGTTTGCAGATCACAAAAGTGACAGCCAGAATGTTGTAATACACACAGTTTTTGTGTTATCCTTTATTCTTTTGTATGCAAGATACTTGAACATGCATACACAGTTTAAAATAATGATGTCATTTAAATGAGAATTGAAAGATCCTGTTACTTCATTGGAAGTCAAACCTGTAACCTTCCACCATGTAGCATAGTGCTTCAACAAAGTGTTTATAATTCTTGTTTTCCTGTCTGTAGGTTGGTTCACAGTTTCGAGACTCACTTAACATGCTCATGGCAACTCTGAATGCCACCACACCACATTATGTTCGCTGTATCAAACCAAATGATAACAAAGTGCCATTTGAGTATAACCCTGTGCGAGCCGTTCAGCAGTTACGAGCTTGCGGTGTCTTAGAAACTATACGCATCAGTGCTGCAGGCTTCCCATCCAGGTAAATGGTACATATATGTGCTAGATGAGGTTGCAGCATTCTCTAAGGTACATTGTGTTTCTTTTCATTATTTTTGCTGCTTTGATTGAGCATTCACTGATAAAAATTAACTTCTTGAAAAAAATAGTGGCCTGTGTCCAGTTTTCTGTGACATTTCTGACAAACAATAAGAATTTGTAACCAGCTTTAATTAACTTCATCCACAGGTTGAGTAGTAGAAATTTTAGCTGACATTTGTTTTATGAATAGTAAGTTTATCTTCATGGACAGTGTTAGAAAGTTAGGTCTGTTACTATGGATGATAGCTGTTCTGATCAGTTACCATAATTATCACCAGCAGAACAACTGATGCCTTCTTTCCTTTCATGTTTTTCAAATATATATTGTCGCAGCTTGGGTGTATAACGCGACAAATAACTTCACGCCTTACTGGATATAGCAAATTTTATTTCACATTCGCTCTTACAATCACACAATTTACAAGCTCAACATTACTGCCATTGGNAGGTGGTTCAAATATGACCGGGGCTGATTTTTTTTAAAAAAAAAACATAATTACCAAACACTTACTTGCGTACGTCAGTCTTCAACATACTCCCCTCCGGAGTCAACACATTTTTTTTAACATTCTGGAAGCATCCTGATGCCCTTTTCAAAAAAGGCTTGTGGTTGGAGGCGTATCCACTCCCAAACAGTCTGCATTACGGTGGTGTTGTCCACAAACCGCATGCCTTGCAAGAGACCAAGTCTGATTTGGGCCTTCTGAACAGATAGAAATCACTTGGGGCCAAATCGGGACTGTACGGCGGATGTGTCAGAAGGTTCCATTTCAGTTTCCGGAGGGTTTCCATTGTCTTTTTGGCTGTATAGGGGTGTGCATTGTCTTGAAGGAAGGCTACCCGCTTTCCACGTGTCTTCCACTTGGATTGGATCTTTTCCTTCACCTGTTGCCAGGAGGTCTGAGTAATAAGCTGCATTGACTGTTCTGGCATCTGTCAGAAAGTCTACATGGATAACCCCCTACCAGTCCCAGAAGAACGTTGCCATCACTTTTCCTGCTGAACGGCTCCTCCGCGCTTTCTTGGGTTTGGGAGAACTGGTATGCTGCCACTCGCATGATGACTGCTGGGACTCGGGAATGAAGTAGTGCACCCATGTTTCATTGGTGGTCACTATAGACTTCAAAAATGCATCATCTTCATCTTCAAACTGCTGTAGGAGATGACTGGCAGCTTGCATGTGCACCATTTTGTTCACGTGTGTCAAAGTGTGTGGTACCCACCATGCAATCACCTTGCGATAGTGCAGGTGGTATTTCACGATGTCTTCTACACTACCAACATTGATGAACAGCATTGCTCCAAGTTCCTTGATAGTGATGCGCCTTTTCTCACAAATAAGCGCGTCTGCACGATCAATGTTTGGCTCGGTGATGGATGTTCACGGCCGACGATCATGCGGTTCATTCTCCACGTGCGCTCTGCCCTCTCTGAAGCACTTATACTACTCAAACACATGGGTCCATGAGAGACACTCTTCCCCATATTGTTGTTGGAGTCTGTGGTGAATTTCAGTGGACGGGACGTTTTCTCCAACGAGGAATTTGATCACAATGTGTTGTTCCGTGGTACCTTCTGTTCGCTCATCACTCTAGCAACTCCCAGACAGGACTGAAGAGGGAGGTTCTAACCCTAACAGGAGGGAGGGTGGAGGTTGTGGCTTCACTCTCTCAAGGTCGCACAGCTGCTGCGCAGTGTGGCATCTTTACACACAAATCAGTCCTGGTCATATTTGAACCACCTTGTATATAGGAATTATGTTAACCGTCAACACAACAAATATACTCGATTTTAATGTTTTACAATTCTACTTTTATTCCTGCTATATGTTTCAGTTGTATAAGACCATCATCAGGCGGTTATATATAGGAATACTCATACCTTTTTGCCATTGAACTACTGTTATGGATCCATACCAGTGCAATGTGTTGTATTCTGTACTAACATAAACTTTTTGCCTCAAGTTGGTGTTACAATTAAAGTAGAAGGTACAAAATAAGATAAAAGAGAAAATATAAAGAGTATATCATATATAAAGATTTATAATGTGTTGAATATATTGTAACGTGTTTTGTTACTGAAGACGCCGTTCGGATTGTTAATTGGTTTATTTAACAACCTACAAGTATTGGCTACAATTAATTACAACAATGTTACGGGTTTACTCAATTTACAAACCCTACACACAAATCAATTCACTCTGTCACGATCTACTCATTACAACTGAAATCGGCAACTACTACAATTCAATTTACCCCTTACTGCTCACTGCTGGCTAGATTCCAACTTAACTCGTAGGCTGCTGACTTGAGAACTCACTTCGGCGGCTTATACACTTTTAACTCACTGCGGCGGCTGTGTAGTTCCCTTATATAGTTAGTTAGTTAGTTATTAGAGAGTTTGGGTTTCCCCATGCACTTAGACCTGTAGTGGTCCATTGTGCTTCCCTCTATGATTTCTACCAGTCTCTATATCCTACCGGTATTGGTGCTTACCATCAGTCCCGCCCAGCCAGTGAGACCGGCTCTACTGGCTGAGAAGTATCTATAATGCTTCCCCCATCTACTGGAGGTATTAGTGACTGCTGCTGGGCGGGAAACATCCGCAATTTTGGCTCAGTGACCTCCTTTGGAGGTATGACGTTCTTTTATGTGCCTTAAAGTTACAACACGGGACCCACGGCTTAAACTCCCTCCCGGAGGACTTGTTCCCTGAATTTTTCCGCCCTTAAAAATTCAACGACCTCCGCTGGGTATTTGAACCCGCATACTATGAGTCATGAGGTGGGAACGTTACCTTTAGACTACGGAGGCCGCTTAGTTCCCTTATATAGTCGCAGCGCTTGCCTGTTACGTAATCGGTACCGCTGTTGCCTCATGCCTTGTTATGTCACCACGTGTTGCGTGCCTCGTCACATTAAGAAGCAGTGCCACGTAGCCCAGGGGGGCTACATCACTGTGGCCAGAGCTGCCACGTCACTGCTGGGGGAGGGAGGGTTTGTCTTCCATTGCGCAACGTCACACTGCTCCCTTCTTAAGGCTGTGCTTTCTGCGTCTCCTGTTTCGGCCACTCCTCGCAGCGACTATTTTCCAGCCGTTACAACCGCTCCCTTCTTAAGACCAGCTCGTTTCGAGCGGGTTCCTGCTACGTGCCCGAAGATCCAGTTGTATCACTTTCATACTTGCTCGGGTGGCTGGTACTTCTACGTTACCGGCTCCTCTTCTGTGCTCTTCTTCTTTTTCGTTTCGGAGGGGGTCGACCCCTCCACAAGATCCAATTCTTGATCATGTCTTTCTTCGGAAGTTCCTCAGGTCGACGTAACAGCACTTGAGGTGTTGTTTGCACTTGCTGACGTTGTTGTTTCTCATGGTATTCCAGCCGCTTGCTGGTACAAGACTGTGGCACCAAGTCCTTTCTCCAGTGTCCAAAGGTTCCCTGGGGAGTTTCCTTCTTGAAGTCATTTCTCCAATGTCGTGCCACTGTCGCGCGATGGGATATCTTCGTACAGGTGGCAGCCAACTTCATCAACGATACATAATCTTCTCGGGTCCAAGATTTATTGAAGATGTTCCTCCGACGCCATGCCACTGTTACATGGCGGTACACCTTCCTGCCGGTTTTCTTTTGCCGTGCCACTTCCACGCGACGGCTCGTCCCTCTGCGGGCTACGGCCAACTTTTTCTGGGGTCCACAATTATCCTGTGTCGAATTCTTCATATTCCGCTTCTTTTGGTCCCTATGCCTTTTCTTCTTCGGTTCTCCGACCGGTATTACTTTGGCGTCTTCTACGGGTACCTCTCGTAGTTCTGCCACCTCAGGTTTCATGTTCACTGAGACCGGCTCTTTTTCTTCTGGGTGTGCCTCCATTTCTCGGCAGGCCATCGTCACTCTGACCGGTATTACTAAGGGGACCTCTTCTTGTTGTGCTGTCCTTGCTTGGGTTGCTCTCGTCTCCGCGGGAGTCTTTTCTCGCCAACTTTGCTCTGATCGCTTCAATTTTACTTTGGATTGACTCGTCCAACTCTGACCGCATAGATTGCATTTCCGCCTTCATTTCTTGTCGGCCTTCCTATCAACCGTTGCCTTTTCTTGATAGGCATCTAATTTTGTCAGCATGACGTCGGTTTGTTTTTGGTTGACGTCTAATTTTGCCAGGAAATCTTCTCTGTCTTTTTTTCTATTTGCTTCCGCCTTTTCTTGGTTGGATTTCATGTTGGCGTCCATTCTGTCTTAATGGGTTCGGAACATTTCTTGCATGTGCACTCGGTCAGCATCTGCTCTTACTTGGTTTGCCCTCATCTCTTTCAGCATTTCTTCCTTGTCAGCCTTCCTATCGGCCTTCATCTCTTTCAGCATTTCAAATAGTTGTTCCATTTTCGTATGGCAACGCTGTAAACACACACTTCAGTCTTCAGTTCAAATTGTGGCGTGTTTAAATTTGTAGACAATTCTGACACCAGTGTAACGTGTCTTGATTTCGAATCCTGTGGGCAATGTGTGTAAGTCCAATCCCACTTCTGACACAAGTGTAACGTGTTTCGTTACTGAAGACGACGTTCGGATTGTTACTTGGTTTATTTAACAACCTACAAGTATCGGCTACAATTAATTACAACAGTATTACGGGTTTACACAATTTACAAACCCTACACACAAATCAATTCACTCTGTCACGATCCACTCGTTACAACTGAAATCGGCGACTACTACAATTCAATTTACCCCTTACTGCTCACTGCTGGCTAGATTCCAACTCACTGCTGGCTAGATTCCAACTTAACTCGTAGGCTGCCGACTTGAGAACTCACTTCGGCGGCTGATACGCTTTTGACTTGTTCACTGCTGACTGGAGAACTCACTTCGGCGGCTGATACACTTTTAACTCACTGCGGCGGCTGTGTAGTTCCCTTATATAGTCGCAGCGCTTGCCTGTTACGTGATCGGTACCACTGTTGCCTCATGCCGTGTTATGTCACCGCGCGTTGCGTGCCTCGTCACAGTAGGAAGCAGTGCCATGTAGCCCAGGGGGGCTACGTCACCGTGGCCAGAGCTGCCACGTCTACTGGGGGAGGGAGGGTTTGTCCTCCATTGCGCAACATGTCACAATATTATAATTAGAATATACAAAACTATAATTTTGCCTGTACTTCTGTATGGGTGTGAAACTGGGTCTTTGAATTTAAGGGAGGAACATAGACTGAGGGTATTCGAGAACAGGGTGTTGAGGAGAATATTTGGACCGAAGAGAGATTAAGTCACAGGAGGTTGGAGAAAACTGCATAATGAGGAGCTTCATAACTTGTGCTCTTCTCCAAGTATAATTAGAATGATCAAGTCAAGGAGGATGAGGTGGGCAGGTCATGTAGCACGAATGGGGAGACGAATGTGTATAGGATATTGGTGGGAAAGCCAGAAGGAAAGAGACCACAGGGAAGACCAAGGCGTAGGTGGGTGAACAATATTAGAATGGATTTTAGAGAGATAGGATGGTATGGATTGGATAGATCTGGCTCAGAATAGGGACCAGTGGAGGGCTCTTGTGAACAGGGTGATGAACCTTCGGTTTCCATAAAATGCTGGGAAATTCTTGAGTAGCTGCAGAATTGGCGGCTCCCCAAGAAGTGCTCAGCTCCATGAGTAAGTAAGTAGAATATATTATGGAATATTAAAAATATTTGAAGTATTTTTAAAAATGTTTAAAAAATATGTGAATAAAAGCTTGTCATCGGATAAAACTTTATTGAATGATGCATTTGTATAATGTGGGTAAAGACTGGAATATGCCATTTCATTTAGGGATGTGCCTGGATTCAAGATTGAATTTTATCATGTACACGTATCCATGTCTTGAACGTTCAGTTAAAACCCATTTATCTGTTAGGAAGCAACTCTTGTTATGTCATCTAGTAGTAACAAGAGCTGGGCAAGATACAGACATAAATGCCCTGTGCTGACACATAGTTTCACTGTGAATTTCAGATGGACATATGCAGATTTCTTCCATCGGTATCGTGTTTTATGTAAATATAAGGACATACAGCGGAATAACATGAGAGCCACCTGTGAAAAGATTTTGGGTAACATCATCAAGGTCAGTACAGAACACGTAGCATATTGAAGTGGGTGTTGTGAAATTTGGTGTGAATTGAGCTCATCTTAGATAGGGTCATATAGTGGGTCTTTTTCATCCTTAGGGTTCTATTAAACTAGGATTTTGCTAAATCTTGTGATAGTTGGTGGTTGCCTGTACAACAATTTTCACAACTGTACAAATAAAATTAGACAAAATAAAATTAATAATTGTGTCAGTATTAATAGTATAACATAGACTGAGGGTGTTTGAGACCATGGTGTTGAGGAGAACATTTGGACCGAAGAGAGATCAAGTGACAGGAGAGTGGAGAAAACTGCATAATGAGTAGCTTCATAACTTGCACTCTTCTCCAAGTATTATTAGAATGATCAAGTAAAGGAGGATGAAGTGGGCAGGGCATGTAGCATGAATGGGGGAGGAGAGGAATGTATATAGGATATTCTTGGGAAAGCCAGAAGGAAAGAGACCACTGGGAAGACCAAGGCGTAGGTGGGTGGACATTATTAAAGTGGATCTTAGAGAGATAGGATGGGATGGTATGGATTGGATTGATCTGGCTCAGAATAGAGACCAGTGGAGGGGTCTTGTGAATACAGTAATGAACCTTCGGGTTCCATAAAATGCTGGGAAGTTCTTGAGTAGCTGCTGATTTGGTGGCTTCTCAAGAAGGGCTCAGCTCCATAAGTAAGTAAGTAAGTCAGTATTAATTTAATTTTGTCTAGTTTTATTTTTATTAAGAAAATCGTTGTGTAGACAGCCCCTGTATATTGTCATAAAGATTTGCTAAATGTGATGTGGAGACAATGTTGTCACTCTGAACACTCTTACTGGCCCTGGACAGTTCCACTCATGAGATATGTTGCTGCATACCTCGCTCTTTGCATGTACTGACCCTTGTTGTATTCAGACTAACTCATGTATGAATGAAGCTTCAATTGGTTAAGCCTTTGACTGCCAAGGCCTGCCATAGAACTTCCTGACAGAAGCATCGGGGCTGCTTGATGGTAAATTAAGTTGCATAGAAGAAACCTAAATACTTTACTGAAATTACTTTCAGATGGAACAAGAAATATTTCCTATAAAATCTTGTTCTTTCCTTTTAAAAACTGGTGTGTCACACCTGATGCCATTTATTGATATACAGGGTCCAGCAGGGAAACCTGACGTTTTTAAGTTGGTACTAGCTTGGCCAATTGTAGTATGGGAAGAGAGAGCTCATGAACTTTCAGCAGCTCAAAGTACGCCATATCAGTAGACATGGAACAGTGGACCGTGGAACACTGTGCTTTTGTCAAGATGTTTTTTTAAAACTGGTGACTGTTACCCTGACTCAGTGATGTTTCCATGTGCACTTTAATGTGGGTCGTCACAGTAAAGTTCCCAGTAAGAACATGATTTTGTTTTGGATTTTAACCTTTAAGAGTCGGCATTTAAACCCCCCACGACTGCGCTGCTGCCGGAGTTAATTTGACGTTGCCCTTTTAATATTATAGACTTTCAGAAAAAACTACATATTTTCCGTTCTATGCAGCTTAGAATTACGAACTAAAAACCGCCTGAAAGAGAATGAAATTTCCTACAATATACCCAAGGCAATTTTTACAAATAAAAATTAACTGTGATCGTTATGTCATGAAATTCAAAATATACTCTCTTTTATATTTGTAATGAAATTCCAAAAGACTTACCCATAATTTTTCCTCCAAATTTGAGACGTCGTTATATCCAAAATACATTGACACTATACACCAAAATGTTTGGTCAGACTGTACACGAGTTTGAACTCGTTGCGTCGTGTAAGTTTACGCTACTATAGATACTGCGTGCGGGAGCGCGGAGAGGCAGAGTTTGCTTCACCGCGATGTGAAGGTCTCACAGACCTCACTTCTCATACGCTGGTAGACAATCTGGTTCAGTCTCTCGCTTAGCGAACAAACAGGAAGTTATTGTTTCTATCTGGCTGGCCGGACAGTGTTGTCAATGTTCAGTTCCAGATGACTCAATGAAAAATCTTGGCTTCCCCAGAGAAACAGTCCGCCACTGACTCACAAGCTGATAATTCAGACACTCACTAAACACGTCACACTTCCTTGAGAGCTACAGAAGCAGTGATCTGCCCGCACAGAGGAATGTTGGGTCAGCTGTTCTGTGAAGAAGCTTCCACTCTGTTTGGCTGACCAAGTCACAAACAGTCTTACCTACATGTAAACGAAATCGAACCCAGTGCCATGATGAAGGGTTTTATTGTTCAGAGCCAACAATTGGACCTCTGACTTGAACTTGCGTGTGTTTGTTTTGGTTTCAAACTCAACGTCTAACCGGCAGCACTTCTAAAGTGAGCATGTGTCTTGTGTCCAGTATACTGGACTTTCGGCATCTTCGAGGTCACAGGTACCGTCCGGTATACCGGACTTTCGGTCGTTAAAGGTTAAACTTCAAATTGACTGACTCAGCCCTAAAGAAACCGTCTAGAGGTGCACGAAATGTCCGAACACCTGAGAATGTTGAGACTCTTAGTCAGGTAGTGACTAGTCCCTGTCATTTTGCAGCAAAGCATGGCATTGCATTAGGCATTTCAGTCTGGAGTGCGAGACGAATGTTGCACCTCGATTTGCATTTTCATCCATACACGTTGATGGTTGTGTAAGAGTTGAATGAACATGATTGGGCAAACTGCATTCCTTTTGCATGAAACATGCTTGAAATTGTGTCTGATAATGCAGCCATTGGCATGAATAACAAGGCACACTTCCACTTATCTGGGTGTGTTAACAAACAGAACTTCTGTTATTGGTCAGATGCAAATCCATGGCAGCTTCATGAACACACTCTTCACTCTGAGTGTGTGACAGTCTGGTGCTGTGTAGGAAGCTTTGGTGTGATAGGCCCATAACACAGGCCTACAAAAAAAAATTTTTTTTTGGTGTCTAGGATTTTAGAACTAATTTTAGTTATATTTAAGGCGCTGAATCTAAATATAAAATCAGTTTTCTCTACCAGCTCTACTTTTTTAGATCAGCGTTTTTGTAACGTGCAGTTCTACACAAAATGTGCAGTTCTAATTGTATTTTGTGCAGTTCTAAATCTCATATGCAAGGATTGGTTCCTGTATATTTGCCCTATTGTCAGTCTGCTGTCCACTGAGTTCCCCCAAAATCCACTAGATGGCATTGTCTGTCCGGTGTGAAGTGAACTTGAACGCTTCCACTAGAGTTGAGGTTAGTTTATATGTTCTCGCCGTGCAGGGTACATCGAAGTTGGCCTCGGGTGATATTTGTTTATAAAAGTAAAAGAGTTGTTATAAATTTAACCTAAAACGTACTGTGTTGAAGATTGTTGTGTTTGTGTTCCTGAATTGAAATAAAATGAGTTCAAGAAGAAGAAGTTGTATAAATCAACCTGATGTGTTTTGTTACATATGTGGAGAATACACGTTAAAAGAAAACAGAAAAACTGTTAGTGACTTTGTAAAGAAAGCTTATTTTGTATACTTTGGTGTTAGGCTTGGTGATCAGGATAAAACCTGGGCACCGCATCAGGTCTGTAAAACTTGTACAGAACATTTACGACAGTGGACTACCGGGAAAAGAAAAAGTCTGAAATTCGGCGTACCGATGGTTTGGAGAGAACCCAAGAACCACTTCGATGACTGTTATTTCTGCCTAGTAAATATTACTGGAATCAATCGAAACAACCGTAGCAAGTGGACTTATCCTGATTTAGCCTCTGCAAGACGCCCAGTTCCTCACTCAGAGGAAGTACCGATCCCAACGTTTCACCAGCTACCAGAGCTCTGTGAGGATGAGTATTTTCCCTCTAATCACCCTTCTGATTGTAATGAAGGTGACAGTGATTATGAAGGGATGTCGTCAATCCCTCAACGTTTTAACCAGGATGAGTTAAATGACCTCATCAGAGATCTCAACCTGTCAAAAGAAGCTTCTGAATTACTGGCTTCTAGGTTGAACGACAAAAATTTACTGGAACAAGAAACCAAAATTTCCTTTTACCGCACAAGAGAAACGGATCTGCTACCCTTCTTCTCTCAAGATTACAATCTTGTATATTGTCACGAAATTAGAGGACTCTTGGAAAAAATGGCTCTTCCTGAATATTTTCCCGATGATTGGCGCCTATTTATTGACAGCTCAAAGCGAAGTTTGAAATGTGTCCTTCTACACAATGGAAACAAATATGGTTCAATACCAATTGCTCACTCCACGAAAATGAAAGAAGAATATAACACCATAGCTTTGGTCTTAGAGAAGATAAAGTATCATGAACATCAATGGGTGATTTGTGTGGACTTAAAAATGGTAAATTTTCTCCTTGGACAGCAAAGTGGTTACACCAAATATCCCTGCTTTTTGTGCCTCTGGGATAGCAGAGACAAAACACACCACTGGGTTAGAAAAGAATGGCCCAAGAGAGAAAACATGTACGTTGGGGAGAAGAATATCATTAACGATCCCTTAGTTAGACGAGAGAAAATCATCTTTCCTCCACTGCATATCAAGTTGGGCCTTATGAAGCAGTTTGTAAAGGCCCTTGATAAGAACGGATCATGCTTTGCATATATAGAAATGAAAATGCCTCAGTTGAGTACGGAAAAAATTGAAGCAGGAATATTTGACGGCCCACAAATAAGACAACTCATTAAGGATCCTGCCTTCGCAAATTCGATGAACGAGGCTGAGCGAAAAGCCTGGACTTCATTTGTTGCAGTTGTCGAAAATTTTCTGGGCAAACACAAAGCTGAAAACTATGTTGAACTGGTAAACGAGATGCTTAACAGTTTCAAATCCCTTGGCTGTAACATGAGCATTAAGGTGCACTATTTACACAGTCACTTAGATAGTTTTCCTGAAAATTTAGGAGACACCAGTGAGGAACAAGGTGAAAGATTTCACCAGGATATTAAAACTATGGAGGACCGCTACCAAGGAAGATGGGATACACACATGATGGCAGATTACTGCTGGAGTTTAAAAAGGGACTGTTCTAAAATACATTCAAGAAAGTCACGAAAAAGAAGCTTCCGTAGTGTTCCGTGACTATAGTTGGTTTGACTGTTATATATAGTCGATGATTTTTTCCTCTATCTTTGTATTTAATATAATAAAATAAAAATATAATTATAATATAGTAATAAAAATTCCATGTTGAGTTTTTTTATTTGATCCACTGATTTAACTTAAAATAGTGTAACGTATATTTCACCAAAATGTTATATCTTAAAAATTTGAGCTCCTAGGCAAAAACTAATGCCATATTTGAATTCAGGGCATCAAATTCATATGAAATCAGCTCCAAATACCCTGGCACCAAAACAGCTGTTGGCCTGTGTAATTCTAATTCTTTGAGGACAAGCTTGCTGTGATTGTAAACCGCCGTTGCTATGTTCATGTACTGCATAATTTCCTCACGCCAGAAATTAACAGATGTTGAATTAATCAACAAACCATGTGGTTTCAACAAGAAGGGGCCACTGCTCATATTGCGAGAGTTTCCATGGCAGTTGTGCAAGAAATGTTTCCTTGGCGTGTCATTTCTCAGCACGGTGATCTTCCATAACCTGCTCAATCACCAGACTTGAGTGTATGCAATTATTTCTTTTGGTGTCACCTCAAAGCAAAGGTATTCATCAATATACCACACACAGTTTATGAACTGAAAGTTGCAACTGAACATGAATTCAATGAAATAATGGCAATACCCCCTAACATGGTAGGGCGCTCAGTGAACACCCTCAAGATGAGGATGCAAGAATGCATATGAAGAGATGATAAGGATCTCGAGGACATAATTTTCAAGACAAAATGAGTTGGCATTTATACACATAAAAGGGCATACATTGTTATGTATTATGATACAAAATAGCAGACCAGTTGGCCAAGATTGGAACTAAACATCCATTCATATGACCTGAACCAGCCTGTGGCATCTCTATAGGAGTTGCCAGACAGGCAATCAGGGACTGGACAAATATGAATCACAAGAAATACTGGGGGTCCTTGACTGGACTCAGGCAAGCAAAGGGACTCATACGAGGACACTACTAAAAGAGTGAAGGAACTGTTGAAGTTAAACAGGAACCAGCTACGCACATATCCTGTGCGAATGTGAGGCCTTAGCTTATTTAAGATTGCGCCACTTGGGTCAGTATTTTACGGAACCAAGTGACTATTTCGACGTCCCCATGTACAAAATCCTACACTTCATTCGAAGCGCAGGATTGTTGAGAGGATAATCAGAAGGGGAGGCACAATAGATCACTGTGGTCATGGTGCAAGGGCAAAGAAGGCCCACCCCTTCTATATTCATTCATTCATTCATTCATTCATTCATTCATATGTATTGTGACAAAATAACTAAAAGCAATAAAAATTGACTCCATTATACTAATTTAGAAACCATTAGGTTTCCCTGCTGGACCTTGTACTTGTTGTACAAAACTATTAACATATGAATATCTTTGGCTTTTTTTTACTTTAATGCATTAACCCTGAGTCAATCTGATCAGTACATGGTGTGCAGTGGCTTCAGGTAATAACCACTTGATTGTGTAAAGTTATACATGCTTGTCTGTTGTAGTTAAAATTCTATGATATACATTGTAGTGGTAACCAACTGCCTTGGGGGGGATAAGGAATGACTGAAGTACAGAATTTCTTGTGCTCTCTGCCTAAGCCTGATATTTAGAGCTGTATTCTTCTGCCTGTCAGACTGAAAATATATGCAAATTCATGAGTTCCAGCTAGAACATATAACATGTTCCTTGCTGTAACATTTGACCAATGCATTAGTTTCTTGAATGGGTATGATGAAATGTATTTAATTCCATTTTTGCCAATACAAGGCAGGATACCTGAAGTCACAGGGCTTTAGAACTAAATTTTTAATCTTTGTTTTTTTTTTGTTTGATAAAATGATGAATCATAATTCCTCATTCCTGATTTGTGTTATTGTACTTAAAACAGATTTTTTTGCAGGATGATGACAAGTACCAATTTGGAAAAACAAAAATATTTTTCCGGGCTGGTCAAGTTGCGTATCTGGAGAAACTCCGTGCTGACAAACTTCGTCAGTGTTGCATTATCATTCAGAAGCAAATTCGAGCATTCATATGTCACAAGAAGTACCTGCGTAAAATAAAAGCCACTCGATGCATTCAGCGTTATGCAAGGGGTTTCATTGCTAGGAGGTATGTCTGATAAAGGCCTTATATTTTTTCTTTTCTTTATCAAGAATCTGACCTGACCACAAAGTTGTTGTATTCTAGCCTAAATTTTAATGTATCTAAACTTTATAGTGCAAGTAAGCTTGTGTATAAAGTGTGAACTAAATGCCTTTCTTCACTCAGTGTGTATAAAAAAGTTTCCTGTTAGGCTGAAAGTATTATTAGTTTACTTCCCATCCTTAAGTATAAAAGTAGCCATATGAGGTCAGCGTGTTGTGCATATGGCCCTTCAACTTTTAAACCATGGGATCAGTTTTCACAAAGTTTAGTAGGTATTCCTTGTTGAAATTAGTATGGTAGCTCTTGTTAAATATATCAGCGTCTCACAGCAGTGACTATGAGTAATGTCTTACGGTATGTGACGCTGTGTTACCTGGTCAATGTTTACAGATGTTTTAGAGGAACATGCTGTGTCCATGTTCAGGGACTTCTCTGCCTGAAGATGGAGACAACACCGTCCTCCAAAATGTTGTTAAGCATCTGTCAGACAACACAGTGCGACATTACAGAAGGAAGCGATCTTCATATTAAATTTATGTCAGTTTTAATTTATGTTCATATGTTATATACTGACCTTGCTTCCTGTATTGGTGCAAAAGAAGCAAAGAGTGAGGTAAAAAGAAATCTTACGTCTCCAGAATTTTCTTTGTTGCTTAAAGTTAATACTGTGGAACCAGATAAACATAAATTTTCCACAAATGTGATATCTGTTTTCTAAATAATACTGTAAATTTGCTGTTGTATTATATTGGAATTAGATGTAGATGATCTTTTTTTTCTTGTGTATCTTCAGACAAGTCTATCACATCCGTCGTAACAAGGCTGCAACAACTATACAACGACATATACGAGGCTGGCTTAAGAGGACTCAGTTTGGGAGAATTAAGCTGTGTGTATTGGGTCTGCAAGCTCGAGCACGTGGATTACTGGCAAGAAGACGTTACCAACAGTTGCGATATAACCATAAGGTATGTCTCATTGAAATTACAGTAGTAATGTGAGAAATACAGTCAGTTTAAGGGTCTGAGAGATATTTGGTATTGAAATATCTTAACATTTGGTAAGTAACTGAACATTGGCAGCATTGTTTCAGACATCTGAAATTTTCTGTATAAATCAATGATGTTTTTTTACTTTATTGTACTCTTGATCTTATTCAGGAGTGTGTAATTGAAAGTCTTTTGTGGTAAGACAACAGTTGGTTTTGTAATTTTGTATATTAACACATAATTCACATATCCATATTATTTATTGGGATGTTAAGAAAATAAGTAATCTCTTTTATTTCTCTCATTTCATTTTGTATATGAAAGATGACATCAATGAAAAATTTTGGAATGGAATAACAGTAAGCTTGACATCAGAAGATGGCCACCAGGCTGAGGAAGCAGTTTCTATAGTCCTAGCCTCTTTATCTACCTCAATTTGTTACCATTTAATGTTTTTCTCAGTTTGGTGTTCAAATATTTTGTCCAGTATAGAAACCTGAAGTAAGAATTTCACTCAGTAGGTTTCCATAATACTCAGAATAGTTATTGGTTTCTTGTAAATTCATTAATGAAACTGTAAGGTACATAAAAGATGCAGAATTTCTTGACCAGCTGATCAACTCTTAGTTTCTCAAGAATTCTGCTGCATGGAATTAGGTTTCTCTAAGAAATAAAATAACTTCAGTGTGCTAGCTGTATGGAGGTAAAGTGCATTATTGAGTTACAAAGTCTGGATGTACAATTTGAAGCACATTAATAATTTTTCTGTATTGTCAGATATATGTTTAGAAAGTAGTTAAGAGCAGTTTAAATTCAGAAAATGCATGCTACCATTCACAGAATCCTTTGTCTACTTATGTGCTAACAAAAAATGTGAAGATTAAAATATACTCACAGAAAACTATAATTTCATTTGTTGAAACTTTGTTCCATGCTTCTAATGGAAGAACAAACAGAAAAAAGAGCAGATGAAAATATATGAACCTAAGAGAAGGAAATAATAGTAAGGCATGAAAAATTGCATGAGCTTCATAATTAGTATGCTTCATTAAATGTTACTGGTGTGTTAAAATAAAAAATGGGGGAATGTGGTATGAAGGGGGGAGATGAGAAATGCATATAACGTTCTGGTTAGAATATATGAAATAAAGCGGCTATTTGGAAGACCTTGGTATAAGTAGGAGGATAATATTAAACTGGATCTTAAATAAATAGGTTAGAAGCTTGTGGACATGTTTTTAATTGGTCTAGTGTAGGGCCTAGTGTGGACACAGTAGTGAGTCTTCAGGTTCTGTAGATGGTGGGGAATTAAGTAGCTGAGCAAGCCTCAGCTCTTCAAAAAGGACATTGCTTCATAAAGTTAGTACTGTGAGGGGAACGGTTAAGGAACACAGTGCTTACAGTGGGTAAATATTACTGAGCATGCTACAAATATTAAATGTATCTGCTAGAAAATATTGATATTTTCTTTGTTTGCTTGCAGGCAATTATCATTCAGAAGCATGTGCGTTGCTGGCTGACACGAAGAAAGTACTTACAAACGATATATCGCATCATACTTGTACAATCAGTAGTGAGAAGATGGCTGGCAAGACGTTTGTACAAGAAACTGAAGCAGGAGGCTAGGTCGGTTGAACATGTCAAGAAACTGAACAAAGGCTTGGAGAACAAGATTATTTCATTGCAACAGAAGATAGAGGAACTTGTGAGTCATGTATTTGAACTTACTGTTTTCTGGTAGCAGTGTCACAATGCCCGGACATTTGCAGATATTCCATTTGTTTTACTTATTATTATCTGCAACACTGTTAAAGAAGAAACATGTATGTCTTCAGGTTGATACCCTTAATCCTCTCCCTTTTTATTTCCAACCTCAGTCCTCCTAGGCACACCCATTCTCACTCTCTCTCTCTATCTATCTCTTTCACACAGCCACACATGCACACCCTACCCCCATACACCCCCCCACCCCCCCCCCCTGCACAGTGTGACCCATTTGGATTTCAATAAAATTTAGTTAGCTTCTAATCCCTCTAGAAGTGAGAGAAAGTATGAAATTTTACTGCATTTCATATGCTATCAACCAAGGCCAGTAGGGCTGGAGTTATAGCATTATTATCATTTCTGCCCAAAATTTGCATTTTCACTCACTCTATATGGTCTCAAAATTTGTCAAACTTAAATGAAATCTGAAAGGGATGATTTGAAAACTGGACTTTATTATGTAGATCTGACATAAATGACCTCGGTTGTTTTGATATTGGTCCACTTTCTGAGAATTATTTAAACTTAGAATTCTGCAATTATGGTATTTGGAGAACTGGAATACTGTATTTTTGAATTAGTGAAATGGTGTCAGTAGTTTCAGTTGTACAGCACTGAAGATAATATACAGCCTATCAATTACAGTATTGTAATCTGTTGATGCAGGTGAAGGAAAATAATATGATGAAATCTACGCAGCATGAGCTTGCAGAGCTGCGGATTAAAGTTGACTCTCTTAAGGGTCTAGAGGCAGAGACAAAACGCATCACTCTTATACTGAATAATAAGGAACAAGAACTGGAGGCTGTCCTGAAATCGCTGGAGCACGAACGGGATGAGAAGATTGATCTGGTTAATGAGAAGGAGCATTTAGAGAAGGCACGAAAAGAGGAACTGGAAAGAATGAATGGCGAAAACATTAAGCTTAAAGCTGAACTGGATGAATTGAATGAGAGAATTAAGTCCAACCAAATTGGAGCCGAAGGTAAGTCACACTTTTCAGAATTACATAGCATTGTAGAACATATTGTAGAGTGAAAACTGTGGTTCACTTCATTGCCTTTCAGTGGAACTTTCACCTAGCAATGGGAGGTTGTATGTCTGATAAAAATTTGAGCTGTTGTTCTCTCTCTCTTTTGTTTCTCCCTTTAACTCGTTTGTTCTTTCTTTGTTACTTCTTCATGGCCCCTCACCCAACATAGTTTCTATAGATGTTCTTGTGCTAGAGGTCAGTGTTATGAAATTATTTGATGATATCTCATTTCAAGCTAAGGTGTTCAAAGTAAAGGCCACCATTTGTTATAAACTATAGCAACATTCTGAAGAACAGTGAAGGGTTCAACTACGGAGAAATTAAATTGTACCAAGCTTTAAACCCCAAGAACTGGAGCTACATGAAGAAACACTGTGACAAATGGTAACTTAGTAGTTTCTTTCTTGGTTGTGACGTTGTATGGTCTTGTAGGTTGATACTGGCATTCTAGAGGAACATGATGCCTCCAATTTATGGTTGAAGTACGTATGTTGAGGAACTGGCTTCATTATATAGGGAGGTGGAAGGAAGGGGTGGTCACTGAGACCCAAGGAAAAGAAACCTGATCCAGGCCAGTGAGGACAGAAAGCAAGCTCTTTTTCATCGGGTTGGAAATGGAATAGTAAGAGAAAATGGCTATTTCCTTGGACACAGTATTGATTTCAGGAATAAAAGATAATTTTTTCCCACAGTTCTACTTCTCCCCCTTCCAATTAAAATGGTTGTTATAGTGATACCTTAACAATGCTGTAAAAAAGAATATGGAGTTACGACACATATTCATATGGAATTCATGTTTTATGTATGTTTCCCCTAAAATGAAGGCCTTTTTTTGTCACCATTTCACTTTTCCTCCTGCACCTTAAAAGGACCATTGTGTTTATAGGTTAACAATTCCATATGGAAAAAGGTAAATGAATTTGCAAAACAAGTTTGTTTGGAATACGGGTTAAATATGTATTGCCCTTAAAATGATTTGATCCGGTTGATATTTGGTGTGGATAGTTCTAAAAATGTATTTCGCTCACTTCAGGTAGGCAGTTTTGTAATAGAAATTTTATTGAACACAGTTCTAAAAAGACTGACTACAAAATTGTCTGAAATTGCTGGTTGTAGATCTTAGCAACTGGCCATTGTGCAGTTTCATCCTCCTCATGTGTAAGCTAAGTGCACGTGTTTGTTACTGCTGCAGAGATCCTGAAGGCACGCCTGGAGGAGGAGAAGCTGTTCTTGATAAGAGAACATGATCAAGACCGTGATGCATACCAGAAGCTTCTGGCTGATTATAATTCCTTAGAACAACACAATGAGATGCTTGAGATGGAAGTGAGTCGCTTGCAGAGGGGTGGGGCTAATGCATCTGGTGCCAAGAAGGAACACCAGAGAAGTCTGTCCAATGCCAGTACTGCCAGTGCTACGTCTGAATTACCAGATGACGTAAGTTTTATATGAATAGTTCATACCTTGTAAATCTCGCTCATGTGAATTGGTTAAAAAGGAGTGAAAGGAACCATGACAGGTTTAAGGAAATTTGTGGTTTACGACAGGTCACTTAATTCATTGTTTCGTAATACAGAATGGTCACAAAATATATTTGGTGTTTCATAGGGTTATATTTTTGCGACCATGATAAGTAATTGGATGAAACAAAAACATAAAAATGACAACACACATAAAATCTGTGCTAGTAAATTTTCACACCAATTCCTTTTCTAATGTAGCAGATATCAAGACAACAAACATATTCAAACATTTCTCATATGATTTCAGTAGCTCTCATAGGTCCATGTTTTAATATTTGAGTCTGATTGATCAACAGTTTTATAAACTACAATTTTTATGTACCTCTAAGGAAGAAAGTCAAGGAATATTAAATATGAGAAGCAATAAAACTGGGCTGCTTCTCCCCATCTGATACCCTCTCATGCAGAGCAGTTCAAATGAACTTGTTAAAAGAGTGTATGGACCATGTTGGAAAAATTATTATTTCTCTTCTTTCAATTGTGAAAAATTTCTGAGTTATGGTGCTCTCATAAGAAGAAAGGTGTTTAGGATGAGATGGAATGTTGTTTCAGTATCTGTCAATGTTACAAGAGGTGCACTCATGAAATTTTACTAATACATTTATTATGGTCATGAAAGTATAGCACTTTCAAACAACACATTTTGTGGACACTCTGTAATTGCATTATGAAAGCCCAAATACAAGGGTTATTGAGAAAGTAACCTCCATTTATTTTAGGCAACTACTGAAGGAAGATGGGAGAGCTTGTGCATACAAGATATTGTTGCATGACTCTTCCCTTGTAAACCAACACATAACTGGTCACATAGTGTTTGTTCTTGTCTCTGTAAAGTGAGTTATGTGTCCTGCGATTGCTCATCATGCCAGCTGTGAAGTCCGCACTGTTATTGATTTTCTTCGTGCTAAAAACATGAGTGCTGCAGAAATTCATCATGAATTATACATCGTTTACAGCCAAAATATAATGAGTGAAGGAACTGTAAGACAATGGTATAGAATGTTCAAAGATGGGTGAACAAATGTTCATGACTAAGAGCGAAGTGGTCAGCCAGCCATCTGTAGTGAGTGATGATCTTGTTCAAAATGTTGACCAAAAAATTTGAGAAAGATGATGCTTCACAATTTCAGAACTTTTGTGTGGATTTCCACAAATGTCACACGCTGTTCTGTACTGAGATTATCACAGATGGGCTAGGCTGTGATCACAAGTTTTGTGCAAGATGGATTTCAAAAATGCATACAGGTGTGCACGAAATGCAAAGAATGGCTTCCTATTTGACTTTTTAGAGCAATACTACAAAGATGGCGATGAATTTCTCAGTCAAATCGTACAAGTAACAGGTGATGAAACCTGGGCATCATTTCTGAATGTTGAAACCAAAAAGCAATCAAAGCAGCGGATGCACACACGTTTACCAAAGAAGCTCAGAAAGTTTAAACAGGCATCTGCCAGAAATCTGATGGCTACTGTTTTCTGGGACAAGAAAGAAGTGGTGATGGTTGAATTCATGCAACCAGGGGCTGCAATGACACCAGAAATGAATTGCAAAACACCAAAAGAACTGTGTAGAGCCATTCAGGAAAAAAAGGTGTGGAATGCTGACATCTGGTGTAGTGCTTCTTCATTACTGTGTGTGTCCACAGCTGTACAGCTGCTTGCACTTTTGCACTACAGGAGCATTGCAACTGGAAGCTGTTTCACCACCCTTCTTACAGCCACAATCTTGCTGCAGGTGACTGCCACTGTTTATCTACAATACCTGAAGAACTGGTTGCAGTCACAGCTCTTCAACAATAATAAGGAGTTGATGGAAGGTGTCAAACATAGCTTAGGTCACAGGCAAACTTCTTTGACGCAGGCATACAAAAACTTATTCCATGATATGAAAAGTGCCTCAATTCTGGTGGTAACTATGTTGAGAAGTAGCTTAAATATGTATGTATTTTTTGTATATAATATATTTTGTTGTTTTGTTAACAACTCATATGAGGCTCCTTTCTGAATAGCCCTCGTAAGTTGTCCATTAAAAAACTCTGGTTTTAGTCTGCAAGTGAACAACTATACCAACCGAGTGACCGCCACTTTTTTGCGAAGTTAGTGCCAACTTTAGCAGATAGAAGGTTTTGCGTGGTCAGTGCAATGAATCCCTATGGCCGTTAATTTCGGTTTTTTAGACCGGAGCTGCTATTTCCTTGAAATGGCTCCTCAATTATCCTCACGAGTCTGAGTGGACTCTGTTCCAGACCCACTACTTCTCAGAAAATTTGATAGCGACAGGAATCGAGCCCGGGACCTGTGGATATGTAGCTAGGAACTCTGACCACTAGACCACAGAGGTGGTCAAAGTTGTCCATTAATTTGTCTTATTGGCTTTCCTTTGGATTTCTTCTCAGAAGAATTACATAAATAATATTATAGATGTCAAGAATTGTACATTACACATTTGGTGTCAATCATACATTCATTTTGGTTTATGAATCTGGTGACTGTATCTGTTATATCAGCCAAATCATTTCTGATTATGTATGGTCTGTGCCTGCTTTAATGAGTTCTGCTTACCCGCAGGACTACGGCTATGGCTCAGTCAGATCAACAGCCAGTGTTACATCATCTGGAAGCCACCAGAAACTTGAAAATATAGACTGGAATCAGCAACAAGGACGCAAATCTGAGACAGTCAGTCCTGTGGGGCAGAAACCACCAGAACAGGTCAGTCTTTGCCATCCACATACAAGTCAGCATAAAGTTACTGATTTCCGAAACATACTGTGTATGCTTGCGCACTTAGCACCAGAGAAGGACTGAGAACAAACCTGTGGATGATCAATGGCACTGACACCTCATATACAGGATAACACTTTGCATGGCAGGTAGAGATTAATGTTTAATGTTTTTCTAGATTGATGTTGGACTTGTACTGAAGTTACAACAGAAGTTGAAGGATGTTGAAAAGGAGAGGAACCGATTACAGAAGAGGATTGAATATTTGGAGAAGGAAGACAGTCCTAGTGATGATGCAGCAAAGACTCAAGACACTTTCAAGGTATGTTTCGTTGTAGTAAATTAGTTTTGTACTTATCACATAACTAACAGAAGCCCTTTATGTTTATATGAGGTTCACTTGTGCTATTAACTGCAGAAATAGAAAAGGGGAACTGAAACACTTTATTTGCATCCTGATCAGTAAAATCTATTTATAGTGGCATTTGTCTGTCATGGTTAACACCATACATGGTCATATCCCAGATGACAGTAAGCTTTAAATTAACCATCATGGGAGCCCCAAATCTCACACATGAAATGTGCGGTATACAACCAGTCATCTCGGCAGTATTCATACCATGAGTGCACTACCTGAAGACTTGTACTTGTATTTTCCTTCCATTTTAAATGTTCACATTTTAAGCTATCTTTATGCTTGTACTATCACAGTGGCACTGGTTATAATAGCTAAACCTTATTTGGTTTTGAATGAGAAAAGTACAGAGAATTTAGCTTTGTTGACTGCTTCATGGCGACTGATGCCCTTCTTGCTGTGAGGCACATACAGATTTTGCTGATTAATTAGTATGTGTGGTGACTGATAATGTTTGGAATGAAGGGAAGTAATGAACTTGTGGACCTCTTGTTTCATGGCGAGCGGTGCAGTTCATGCGTGGGAGCTTGTTTATGATTTGTCAATAGTAAGCAGTAGTTATCGGCTCCATTAGCCATTTATATTCAGTTACGGTTAGTGAGCAATGTGGTATGTCATGGTGCAGTATACTTTAAAGCAAGGGTCTCCAAACTATGGCCCGTGATGTGATTTTATTCGGCCCACGAAAGAATTGTGCAGAAATGCGCCAATTGAACTAATTTTCCAATGAGTACTAGTAAAAAAAATGCTTGTTCATAGATTTCAAATTCATTAATTAAGATTGTGTTTAAAATATATTGATATTCCATATTATGTTAATATTAATATTATTCACAAATTTACTAATTCTGGACCATATACCGCGCGGTATTTCTTCGTTGTTAGGCCTTGATTGGCAGTGTCATTTCGTGGCAATGTAGATAGCACCAGCAGAATTTCCTTCCTCATTTGCAAATTTAGTCATTTCAGATTTGAAAGAACAATTTTGGAAGTGATTTGCTGATTTGGATGCCAGTGCTCAGGAAATTAGGTTGTTTCAAAATCTGTTTGACTGTGATGCTGCAGATGTCCCAAGTCAAATTCAAATGGAAATTATTGAACTTCAGGAAAATTATCTTATTAAAGACAAATACAAGGAAGGAAATTTGATCAAATTTTATAAATTTCTGAACTCTGAACAATTTTCAAATTTAAAGAAATTTGCTTGTAAATGTATCTCCATTTTTGGAACGACATACCTGTGTGAACAAACTTTTTCCCAGATGAAGTACATCAAGTCGAAATACAGGGCAAATTTAATCAGATTTTAAGAATGCAAAAAGATTTTCATCATTCACATTAATTGTTTTATTATAATTTGTGATGAAAATATGAGCATTTGCTGCTACTGAAACATCTGGCTCAAGAGACTGGAGTGTCAAAGTCTAGTGCAAGAATAGCAACACAATTGCTGAAGCTTAGACCCTATAAAACAACCATGCACACCTTGCAGCCGTGCGATCCAGCTAGCAGGGTTCACTTTAGCAGTTGGTTTCTACAGTCTGTCGTCGAAGGTGAGATCAATCCGCAATTGAACTTCTTTTCTGGTGAGGCATGGTTTCACTTGCAGGGATACATAAATAAGCAAAGTAATGGATACTAAAGTTCACAGAACCTACATCTAACCCATGAAGCCCTGCTTCATCCAGTGAAAGGTGGTGTCTGGTGTACTGTGAGTGCAAGAAGGATTGTTCATGTGTTTTTAACAAAACAATTAATTGTGAAAGATATCGTAATGGATTTGCTGAAAGTGTTGCTAGGTAACAGGCTGGAAAGCTCATCGCTGCAATGTGTGCACAACAGTACATGATATCTGTTGCTGAGCAGTTGATGTGTTTTCTGTGGGTAGTCCATGCTGAGCCTATATAGGAAGCAGTGAAACTGTTCAACAAGATTTTGGCAGTTAGACATCATTCAAGCAGTTCAGTAGTTGAAGACTTTGTTTATATATAATACTTAGAGTGTGTTATCCATTGAGATTATTATAGTTTCTATGTTGAGATCCGTTGCCAGGAGACGACTAGTGAAGACTGGGAATCCTAATGCGTGTGCAGCGGTGAACTGTAAATTAGCGATAGCGCTGTATTTAAATGTGATAAAGAAAGATTGTAACCAAGGTAAAACTGTAAATGCAATCATCCGAACTAGAACCCGTCATTCTTGTCAGTTGTACTCTACATGTTAAATATCTGCGTGTAGGGGGTCAGCATTTTCAGCACCTCCTGTTGTCTGTGAATTGTAACTACTTCATTATGATCGTTATTGACTGTCAGGCACACTGATTCATAGGCAAAATTTGTTTGCACCTCATAGCTGGCATGAAGTGCAGAACCAGGGAACCAGTTGACAAAGTAAAAATCCTCCCTGTATTTTGTATGCAGACTTGTTATAACCCATGTCGTTCATTCACAGTTTTGGCTATTCTGTTCAGATTCACTGATTAGATAAGATTCTGACTTATCTAGAATGAAGTGCTTTCATTAGAAATGTAGAGTATGAATGTGAGGAAATGATACAGAATATAATAAGACTATCATTACAGAAGATTACTGTAGATGTGGTTGCAATGTGCTGGCTCCATAGTTGCAGGAACTGGAGATGGAGAATGCCAAGCTGAAGACAGATCTTGCAGCTCTGAGGAAGGTGACGGCAGATGGGGAAACCGGTGGCCAAGAACTTCTAAGTAAGTGGTTTTAATGGTTATGTGATTGGTTTGCATGTAGTAGATATATGTTTTGGGGATGCTAGTAATAGTAATGAAAGCAAATGAAACAGTAGCAGTTGTTTGAAATTCATAATAGCTGTTTCTCAAGTGTTGGCAGCAGTGTCAGTTTAATAGCTGTTATCAGCTGAACAGTGTATAATTACACGTACCATCATTATTGTGGTGAATGAGTTTAGTCTGGCTTGGTTGCATGCTGCAATGGAGAGGACTTGTTCAGACTTTGCATGAATTATACTTACTCTGTACTTTTCTAAACACTTTCAAAGCTTCTGCCATATGTTAGGCAAGGTATGAAGAAAGTTAGTTCATAGAAATGGTAGCACTCTGTGCAGAAATATTAGCACTGAAATTCCACAAACTATTTTTGCTTTTGTGCTGGTCTTGTACATCAACTTTCAAATTTAATGTGGGGTAATTATTTCTTTTAATTTTTTTTTTGTTCATTTCATCTCTCCCTTGCTCCTACTTCCCTCTCCATCAAGTTAAAACACCTCCCTTGTCTCCCTCCCTTCTTCTCTGATTCTTTATCCATTTTATGCTTTCATCTCCATCTAACTTTTCTTTCATATTCCTTTCTCATCCCATTCATATTGTGACATAGCAGCTGAAACCAGAATAGTGGAAACATAAGGGATGGCTGTTGCTAGGGAATGGCCAGTAAACACGTTATCCCAGAACCAAAACATGTGGAAACAGATAACACACAACAGTAGAAGGAATGTTGGAAGTGGTGTTTTGTACTGGGCTAGTGCTGAGGCTATATAAGCATACCAGACAGTTGCAATGTGACTACAGTAGACACTCATGTGGAGGTGGGGTCGATTACCTGCACCGTGACCCTGCGAGTCATAAGAGGCAACGAAAAGGGAAGTCTCAAATCTGAGACAGTAAAATATGGTCACGAATTCCAAGGGACTCGGACCCGAAAAAGACTGAGCTGGCAAGGGCCAGCAGCATATACAAAAGACAGACCCATCCTCTCGTCAGAGAGGGCACCCCATGAAAACAAGACTGTGACTGTCAAACAGCAATAAATATCTTGACACCAAGAATTACTGACTGACTGACTGACCGTCAGTTGCAATGTGACTTTGACTTTGACTTTGGAAGAATTTTCGATAACATGCTATATATGTAATACGTACACTTGACAAAGGCCAAGTATATTCATAACAGACAAATCCATATTCTTGTTAGAGAGGATGTTACATAAGGACTATGACTGCAAGGGTCATTTGAAAAAGAATTCTCTGAGTGTGATCCTCCAGGGGCTTGGCACCAAGGCAAACTGGCAGTAAATCATCAGTTATTAAGTAACTCTGACTGCCTCTGACTTGGAAGCTAATGTTCGAGCTGGGAATAGGAAACTAGTTGTGAGCCATGGCCAGGAAGCTCAGAATATGAAGGGATTTGGAGCCTGAGTTATATGCAAGACAGTTGCCAGCCAGTAATGACGTGGGCAAAAGAGGACATTCTTGTTGGATCTGTTGCTAGGCAATGCCTAGTGAAGACTTAATGCATGCCATAGTGAATTGTAGAGTGTGTGAATTAGTGATAACACTATAATTACTTTTATTTACAAGTTATAAGTGATCAGTAAATTCAACTACCAATCCAAACCCCATGCCTGGTCACTAAATTCATAAGATGTGCGCTGTCGTTACCCCTCCCCCTTATGTAGCAATGGCAGCAGACAGTTTTGATTTTCCATTGTACCCTGGTAATGACAGAAGATAATTTTGGTTTTCCCCTATATCTAAGTAACAACAGAAAATAGTTCAGATTTTTTGTCCTGACCCCAATGCTTTCTTATGGACAGAGTACTTTTGCAATTGGTTTGCTTGTACTTAACCCCACGCACTTAGGAGACAATTTAATAATTTTCTCAGGGTTGTCTTTCCAAAGGGAAAATGTTTTGTTGTTACCGTTTTTCTGAGGCACTGTTTGGTAGAAGGGTGAGGCAGAAGGACTTCAGTCATTAACATTTTCTTTTTCAGAACAACTGGAAACATGTCAGTTGGAACTAGATCGCCGTAGAGAGGAGTGTATTCAGCTGCATAGTGTGCTGGCAAACCAGACAAAAGGATTAAAGAGTGTAGCTAGTAACAACTACAGTAGCCATGTTGATATTATTAATGAAGATGGGGAACTGGTACTGGCCTTTGAGGCTCAGAAGAAAATCAATAGGTGAGTTGCTTGGCTGAAAGGTATCGGTGAAGATACTGAATTTCCTTTTGTTATAAGCAGCTTCTGTTGAAGCTGGCTGTAAGTACAGTTGTGTAAACAATCTTCTTGATACGCTGATATTTTTAGTGGCCTTGAAGATTACGGTCCTCTGAAATGCAATGCCATATAGTCTGGCCAGTCATTGTTAACGTTTTGGAGGAATGTGATACCTCAATTTTCAGGGTAGAATAGCCACTGGCTTCCCACTATGATGGCCTGGGTTTGATCCAAGGTGAGATCATATGGGATTTGTGGTGGACAGACTGGCACTGGGACACATTTTCTCTGAGTGCATAGGTTTCTTCTGCCAATTCTCATTCCACCATATATTCCATATTTATTAGTTATCTTGCCATTGACGCTATGTAGTCTCGATACTGAGAGGATTTTTATATAACAAACTTGAAGCAAAATATTCAGAGCAAAACAGCCTCTTCCATGATTAGGTAAAGCTGTCCCTGTAACAGGCTTTGGAGACTCATAGTGTTGTGGGGCATTGAGGCTCCCACATTCTCTAGACAATCGTCTCATAGATGGCAGTGAGGTTGCCAGCCTTACCCACTGACTGTCCTTTAACCCCTAGGAAGATTCCTTTTACTCATTTCTGTTAGAGACTTGAGTCTATCCCAGGGTCATAGTCAGCTGAAAGGATTAGGTGAATTGAAATATCCAGTGACCTCATTGGGAATCAAACCTGTGACCTTCCAACTTGTAGCATAGTGCCTCAACGAACTATGTTACCACATACCCCTCTTCTAAGATTAAGCAGTGGAAATGAAATTTGTAAGAAGTGTCTCTGTGGTCTAGTGGTCAGAGTTCCTGGTTACAGATCCAGAGGTCCCGGCTTCAATTCCTGGTGCTACCAGATTTTCTGAAATGTAGTGGTTCTGGAACGGGGTCAACTCAATCTCGTGAGGATAATTAAGAAGCTATTTGAATGGAAAAGTAGCTGCTCCAGTATAGAAAACCGAGATTAACGGCCATGGGAATCTGTTGCGCTGACCACGCGACACTTCTATCTGCAGAAGTTGGCACTAACTTCGCCGACAAGCAGTGGTCCCTCGAACAGTATAGTTCACTTGCAGACTACAGGCCACGGAATTTGTTTGTTTGTTGTGTTAAGGGATATACCCGGTACAAAATATGTGTTCAGTAAATGGAAAAATAGATGATTACAGAAAGAAATGGTTAACCCTCTTGACCAAAATGGACAGTAACAACAGACAAACAGAAGGGATATAGAGATACATAGAGACTGTTCAAAAGTGGCTTTGAAGTCAGATCAAGCATCAAACTATTCTGTGGAGGACAGAAGAAGGAGAATAAATGATTAATAGTTTCTGTGTATTGTCACAAGCCATGATGGAGTGTCTGATGTCCTTAGACAGGATGTTAACTAACGTGGAGTTTTGTTATTAGAAATAAGGACACATTTTTATTGTTCTGATATATAAAATAATTTGTAGTTGCAGAAAATGAGAGCTGGATTTATTGTATTCATGTTTTTAAAGTGCATTGTTGGTATACAGGCAGCTGGAAGATGAACTGCAGGCAGAGAAAACACGGTGGCAGGCTGAACGAGTTGAATTTATGCAGGAGATAGAGAAGTTAAGGGAAGATAATGACCGGCAGCAGAAGCTGCTTTCTGTTAACTTAACCATGAGCCCTCAGACACAGACTGAGGCTTTCATGCAGCATGAGATAACACGGCTGACATCAGAGAACCTTGTAAGTACAGGCAGCATGAATAACTCTGTTATGTGAATACTTTCATTAATATTGGAAGGTATGTTGTTGGTCAAGGTAAATTTCTTTGACTAGAACGTTTATTTTACATTTATGACCAGTTATGACTGCATACCTGAGTTACAGCTGTTTCTTAGATGATTGTGAAGCCTCAGGTCATGACATTTCAGACATTTCTTTAGTGCTCAGTGGGCAGAACTGAAGCCAGATTTTGTCAGTTTTGATTTATTGTCAAAACAGCCTTTTTTGAGCTGTGGCTTTCCTTAGAAGATTCTGCCAGACATGTTGTCACTTAGACCATCTAGTTTTCATTTCTGAGGATTTCTCAACAGTAACCGTTTATAGAGCAAAGTTGTTAGATTTGCATCCAACCCCCACTCTTGAAGACCAGGTCTCTGTATTTATGTCCCCCAGTGACAGGGTGGCCCGGTTATACCCCTAGGCACTAGGGTTCCATTTTTATCACCTTTTCTTACTTGCAGGGCTGTGATGGAGGTATTCTAACCTGCCAGTGTTTTCATTTATACCAAAATTATATACACATTTATATAAATCGAGTCCTTATTTAGGCAGTGAGTTTCAAGCGCAGTACTTGGGCCCTAGTTCAGAAAAGAACACTTAGCTCATTGATGTGACAGTTCTTAGTGAATTTATTCTTTTCATAATGATTTTATGCCCTTCTTACCAAACAGAAAATAATTTTACTTGATGATGTCTGGAAATCTGAAAGCAAAAAGTTGCTTGGACAGTTTTTATTCTTAGACTGTATGACCCTAATGAATTTTTTTTTTAGAAGAGAAACGTTTACTTTTAGCTATGAAGTGTCAATCTGCAGTAACAAGTAGGATGTTTGATTACAATGAAAGTCTGTTTAAAGTATTTCTGAACCACTAGGACCTTTTCGATCAACTTAACAATTGGCATATGTTGACAGCTACAGAATGTCTGCCACTCCAACATTAACTGTTGTGATGGCTATGAAATGTCACTAGATGAAAATTTACTGATTCATCTGTTGGTTAGTGGTTACAGTATGCAGTATTTTACATTAATTTTGTGACACTCATTTTGAAATCTTCAAATTTATTCTAAGTAAGGATTTTGAGAAGATGATTTCAAATAATATGCTTACAAGTGAAGTGGAATGGTTTTGAATTGTACTTAATTTACTTTACCTCCATATATTTCAAGGGATCCAGATAGCACACGCAGTATATTCATGGGCTATGGGCTGGACAGCCAAGGTTTAATTCTCAGCAGGGACAAGAGATTTTTCCCTGCTTTACAGCCTCTAGACTGGCTCTGGGGTTCACCCAGCCTCCTATCCAGTGGGTACTCCTGGGGTAAAGTGGCCAAGGCATGAATCTGACCACTCACCTACATGTAGTTCCAAGGTCAAGAATGGTGGAGCTGTACCTCAACTCCCCCACATGTATTCTTGGCATGTTGCTTATTTAATTAAGCACAGTGACAACTTTGCCTTACCTTTCTATTGCAAGAACTATGTTGATGGTAAACTTTTCTTTTTCTACAGGACCTGCAAGAGAAGTGTGATGTATTGTCAGAACAGTGCAGAAAATACAGGAAACAGATTAAGCTTCTTGCAAAGAAATTAAAGGATGTAGGAGGTAAGATTAATATGTTACCAAATAGGACACTTGAGAATATGTGTAACAAGCTATATATGTTGCAACCCAGTACTAAGAGTTGCTGTAAAGATATCTCATTACATTTATCTCCATGAAACACTGAGGCTGTAAGTGGGGAGAGATTTGGATAGAAATTTGATACAGGAGGTTGTTGCTATAAAATGTACGCAGTTTATATACTCATTGCCATCACATTGCCATGATGACTGTAAAACATGTTCAATATAGATACTATAGATACTTGTTCCCCATTGTTGGGGAACTCCCATGGAGGAATTACTGTGAAATTAGCTTGACCTCAAGTCATGAATGCAGCAGCAAAATTAACAGTTTCTTGCAGTTGTCTCTCTCAGACAAATGTCTTTCTAAGATTTACCATTTGAGAGAAACTGTGTTATAGAGAGACTGACTTTGGCGGTTATATAAATAGATATTTGTGATTCCCTCATTTAATTATTACACTCACAAACATGGGAAGCAGGAATTTCTTTTTCACCCAGAGAATAAGTGTGAGTTAGATTCACGAAGGAAAGATTATGTTGGTGTGTGTTCACACATACATATACATATATTGCAGTTCTGCTCCACAGACACTGATCAATTGTTTTCAGTAACAGAAGCTGTGAATGATGGTGAGGCTCTACCTTCCACTGCTGTTGCATTGCCTCAGGACCAGAGAAGTAACTTGCCTGTAGTGCGTAAGAAGGAGCGTGACTACATGGGCATGTTTGAATATCGCAAGGAAGATGCACAGATCATAGTCAAACACCTCATATATGGTATGTCATTTGTATATCCATTATACTGTCACATGTAGGGGGTTACGTATGACGTGAGATGAAAATGCCAGGTTCTAGTTCGGATGATTGGATTTATTAACACTTCAGTTACAAGTTCTCCTAATCACACTTAAATACAGCGCTATCACTGATTTACACAATTTCCAGTTCACCTTTGCCATGCGCTAGGATTGTCTGTCTTCACTGGTCATCTCCTGACAACGGATCTCAACACAGAAACTAGCACTTCAACTTCCTGTGATGTCTTCTTGCTATTTTGTCTTCAGTCACTCGGGAACCTCGGAACTGAAGCTTCTTGACTCACTGCTTCAGCTTACAAGTGACTCATAACTGCCCCTGAACTGATCAAATTCTGTCACTTATATAGCCAAGGATGGACACGTATCACAGGAAACACATGTCATATAACCACCACCCACCGCTCCATGATGTCACCATGGACACGGGAAACACAGCCTCATCTATTGTTACGTGTTGGACCATTTTTACAGAGTTGTTGCCTAGCAGTGCATTGATCAGATCTGTTACAATACTGAAAAATTAACAATTGAAGAGAGTGACCCATCTTGAACACATTTACTTGTGATCAGCACTATCTCGTATCTGTGCCAGCAGCAGTGTGTTTCATCAGATGCACACCACCACCCGGTAGGTTGGCGTAGACTGAGGCACTCTATGTCTGAATCTTGTCCAGATTACAAGCTGTCCTAAGTGAAGTTTCCCATGGTTTTCCTTGGCACCTTCAGATAACTTTGAGGATAGTGCTTTGAAATTGGCGATGACCACTTCCTGCACTGTTTACTTGTCCCAATTCATGAGCATTCTTTCATGTCGTTCCATGTTATATGACGTGTACAGCTGAAACAATGCCATTAAATAATCTAAGAGCCAATTTTCATTCTCCCAGTACCTAACATGAAGCCCTCTACATGGGGGGAAACAAAACATTGCTATTCATTTCAGTGATTTTTGACCCCAAACTTGCTACTTTTCTGTTTTACATATGAAAATATTAATCTTCCTTAGGGATATTACTCTTAAATTATTTCCTCGCTGTTAGTTCTGCAGAACTTAAATCTGACAGAACTTAGTATTGTCATTTTAGGGAAAGTTTATTATATAATGTTACAGTTCTGTATTCATTATCTGCTTTGCATTTGAGGTTCTCATGGCAGTGAATTTTAATTTTATGGTCTTCTTGGATGTGACACCATTAGGTTTGGTGAATAAGTAACAATGTTTGAAAGGAACATGTTGCCTTTGTCATCAGATAGACCTGCTCTGATCATGGAAGCTGCAGGATCCTCCAGAATATTGGCTCCTTGTAGTTCTACAAGACTGTAATTTCATATGCCAGACACAGTTGCTTTCCCAGTAGTTGTGAAGCTAGTATATATTCACATGCATTGTTTCAAGATAGTAGATCAGCCACACCTGAAGCTAACTAACTTACTCCCTCTGCCAGTTGTGCAGCTACTCAAGAATTTCCCAACATTTCATGGACCCCAAAGATTCATTACCATGTTCACAAGAGTCCTCCACTGGTCCCTGTCCTAAGCCAGATCAATCCAGGTCATACCACCCAATCCTAAGTCTTTAAGTTTCACTTTAATATTATCCACCCACCTACATCTCAGTGGTCTCTTTCCTTTGGGCTTTCCCACTAATATCCTATATGCATTCCTCTTCTCCCCCCATTTGTGCTCCATGCCCTGCCCATCTTGTCACACTTGAAGTTAGCAGAATGAATTGTTTTACAATCAGGACCAGAGTACGAAGATATTCTACTATATTAAATGCTAATTTGAAGAGCAACAAAGTCACAGTTTTCTATAACCTCTATACTCATACAGGCAATATAAGTAGAATCATATATTGATTGGTAAGTATGTGACAGAACATGAATTTCAATGAGACAGAGGAAATATTTGTGTTATAATGTAATTTAATGTGCAATTTCTTTCAGAAAAGGGCCTGATAAGTTTGAAATTGCTGTCTTTCAGATTTGAAACCTCGTGTGGCTGTAAGTCTCTTGCCAGGGCTGCCAGCATACATCTTGTTCATGTGTATCAGGCACACAGATTTCGCAAATGATGATGAGAAGGTTCGGTCGCTGCTAACAGCTACCATTAACACCATCAAGAAGGTCATTAGGAAGCGTCATGAAGATCTGGATACGACAGTTTTGTGGCTGACTAACACTCTGCGATTGCTACATAATTTGAAGCAATACAGTGGTGACAAGATTTTCCAAACTGAGAACACGCAGAAGCAGAATGAACAATGCCTTCACAACTTTGACTTGTCAGAGTATCGGCAGGTCTTGTCTGATATCGCTGTTTGGATTTATCAGGTACACATTTGTATTCTACTGCAGCACATTATTTTATTTTTGTTCACTTGTTTCATTGATTTGAATGTGAGATAAGATGCACACATAAAATTCTTGTGACTGTACCATGTGATATTCTGTTTGATTGTAAAAGGTTGTGTCTGATGATCACTATGTTACAGTCACTGCAAGACAAACTTTTAAATATTCCTCTGTCCCCTTCTCACGGACCTGAGTTATCACCTTCCTTTATCAAAATTCCATGTCCCACCTGTGAAAACGGGGACATGCAGTATCATTGTCGGTTGAGACACTGCTACAAGCCCAAATGTAGCAGGTTCAATTCCTGATGAGATCATTGAATTTTTCAATTAATCTAATCTTTCCAGCCTCACTATGGCCCTGGGATCAACTCAGCCTCTGATAGAAATGAGTTCCAGGAACCTTGCTGGTGGTAAAGGTTGGCTAGTGCATAAAGCTGACAACCTCAGTGCCATCTGTGAGACAGTTATCTAGAAAATGTGGGAGCCTCGATGGCTCACAAGCCTATGGGCCTCCATGGCCTTTTGAAGGGAAAGCTTTTACCTATATATTTGCACCTATGAAGATCCATATTGTGATCATGAAAATGGTAATTTTCCTTACATTTCCTGTATCCTCCTCCTATTGGCCTGAACAATTTTGTTTTCCTCTTCCCCTCACTTCTGTCATGTTCTTTACAAAATGCATGTATAACTTCACTTCCAACTCAGTTTTCTCTAAAGATGGAGGTAGCACATTCCTCCAAAATGTTGGTAGCCACTAACAAGACTACATATTGTCAACCCAGATAGCCAACATACCCTCAGAACTTATATTCCAAACTTATGTGCAGGGTGTGATTCGACACTTGGAAGAAAGAGTTCAACCTATGATAGTACCTGCCATACTGGAGCATGAGGCGATATCAGGACTCTCTGGTCAGAAGCCTGGAGGCATGCGAGGCCGAGCCTCATCCTTTGTTAGGGAGTCAGAATTACCGGTGGATGCCCAGAAGGCTCTGGATACATTACTGCAGGAATTGACTGCATTCCATCGCAGCCTTGGTTTTCATGGCGTGGACCCAGAAGTTATTATCCAGGTGTTCAGACAGGTCAGTTTTATGTTCTTATATTGTCACTTTCTAAGTGATAGACTAATTGTTTTTGGAAATGATATATGGACGCTGGTGTTGTCAGAGTAATCAAAGAATGGAATTTAGCATTTCAAGGTGAGTAAGAAATACATACAGAAATATTGATCATTTCAAAGGATTCTGCACATTTGTAATTTGTTCCATGTGATTCTGAGAATCATTATTAAGAAACTTCTAGGCTATTTGCTCAGTTTTTTTAAACTTTGTATTGGAAAATACATGTTTCCATTCCACATTACATGAGCCTGTTAAATTTTCGGCAGTGCATTCTGATATGAAGCTGCTTAGAAACCTACTTGGTGATGTGTTAGAAAGTGGTGTACAGAGTGTCCGGATGAAAGGTAACAGAAATACAATAAGTATATCTCAGAAATCATTTATTATACACATTTATGGGTTACACCATTACAAAAGGAAACCGTCAAAGTTTTTCTCTGAGTATATAACTTTCTCAGTAAATTTCAATATCGGCTCCCTTGGTGGCATGAAAAATATCCAGACGATATTCGACCTCATTCAACATTGCTTGAAGCATGTTTGGTGTTACCGTACCCACAGTGTCCCTTATGCTGGCTTTTAGTTGTTGAAGGTTGTTGATCTTAACCTGGTAGACATTGTTCTTCACATAACACCACAAGAAAAATCCACTGGAGTTAAATCTGGTGACCTAGGAGGCCAAGCGATTGGCCAGCCTCTTCTGATTCATCTCCAAGCCATCTCTCTGCCCAGGTGATTCCTAACATGGTGGCAGAAATGTGGTGGCACCCCCATCTTCTTGGAGGATAGTTTGTGATGTTAATTGGGGCAGCACATACAGCTCCGGCATGTCCAAGGACAAACATCTGGTCACAGTCTTTTCTGAAAAGAAAACGTGCAATATGTGGATTTTGACTGCCCCAAATCCTGCAGTTGTACCTGTTTACAACTCGATTGACATAGAGTGTAGCCTCATCCAAGAAGCACACTTGGTGGAGGAAATTGTGTGATGTGTCAGTTCTTTCTAGCATATCCACAGCGAAGTTTGTGCATGCTACTTGGTCACACAGTTTTAGTGCATGAATCATTTGAATCTTGTATGCTCCTACGTGGAGCCTTTTGTGTGTCGCATTGTGCGACGTTTAACGTGGAAACTGCAACTGCATGAAACCATGAAAGCCTAAAAACATTAATCAGAAATTTTATTAGAATTTAGATTTTTAATGGAAGCCAGGCTAATGCAGATGGTATAGCGGCTGGCTATGGGCTAATGGCTGAGGGGTTGAAGTTTGAGTCCTGGTAGGGGCAAGATTTTTCTTCTTTCCATGTCCTCCAGACCAGTTCTGGGGCCTACCCAGCCTCTTATCTGATGGATACTAGGGACTCTTTCCCAGGGAGTAAAGCGGCCGGAGCGTGAAGCTGACCACTCACCTCAAACTAGTACCATGGTCAAGAATACATGGATCTTTACATGTATTCTCTCACGTGTATTCATGGCATAGTGCTTAATTAGTTAAGCACAGGGACAACTACAACTTTTTTATTTTACCTCTTAAATTTTTAATGCAGTAACTAATTGTGTGTACTTCTCTTAAGTGAATAGTGTAATTTTTGTGTTTTTGCAGTTATTCTATTTCATCTCTGCAAGTTCACTGAACAACTTGCTGCTGAGGAAGGATCTATGTCACTGGACGAAGGGTATGCAGATCAGATACAACCTGTCACACCTTGAACAGTGGATCAGAGACCAGCGAATGCAGGTCAGAATGATAACTTGCTTGATGATAACACTTTGTATTGTAATTGTAATGTGGGTCGGAAGTAAGGATGGTTGTATGAGGGGGCATGAATGGTGTTTGCATTATAGGCTGCCCTTTGTATAAAGTACCTTGTTAAAACTTTGTTGGGCATGCGTTGCACTAATGTAACAGTGCATATATGTGGTTCAGCTGGCCCAGCATTGCATTTTGACAGTACTGATACCCCTGTTTAAGATTTTCCGTGGTTTAATTTTCAGAATCACGTCCCAAAAGAAACCTTAAATGGGGTTTCATTATGTGTTACCTGGTGCTTTAGTTGTGATTCCTGTTGAACCAAGAGATGGGGTAATCCAAACACAGAGTATTCAGGACTGGGTAGGAAAATGAATAACAGATGGCAGTGAATATATTAGCAATGGTGAAGTTGATAGTGATGATGATGACATATTTAACCTTTATCTGACGGCCATTTAAATTCCGGTAGTGGCAGCGGGGTGGATTTAATTTAAATGCCCTTCATTGTAGAGTAATAAAAATTGTAATCATGTTACTCAAAATGCTGTTATTTCTACAATTTTTGTGATAAACGAACGAAATAAACGCTACTTTTATCTAGAAAGTATATAGAATCAGATACTGTAATTTACCGATTTTAGAATCTGTAAAAATTGTTACATTGATTCCAAAAAAAGATGCCCAATTTTTGAGCGTCTGTCCAAAAAATGCATAAAGCTTCTGCACAATACGTTTCTGCAGTATAAATGCATGGTGCTGATGCACACTCTTGTGTGTAATCTGGTAATAGGAGAGGATGTTTACATACTCACATTCTCCAGTCACATATGCTATCTGTATAACGGAGTGTTGGCGATTTCTTAACCTACATTGACCATATGAAACTCTGTTTGTTTATTCACGTATGTCAGACTGTCCAGACAGAGGCAGTTCTTGGAATATCACCCCATTCCACTTGCATCCATGTCCTTTCAGAATAAACTGTAACGCATTCTGAATGGTGTGATTTACGAGCGGCTTCTCTATTTTGAATTCTTCAATGTGAAAAGGGGTCCTGGTGCATAGTTGAAATTGTGATGTTTTATAAGCGTTATGAATAGAGGAGACCATTCGCCATCACTGGCCTACTTCCTGCTAATACGAGACTAACATTGCTTGTGCACGCTTCGCGTGGAAAACAGAGTTAATTATGGACAAAGTGCATGAACTGCAACATCAGACTCTGCATTCCGTGACATGCAGCATTCAGTTAGATGATGCAGGAAGGAAGACAGTCTACTTATAAAGCTGGTGTCCAAAAATAGTGTAAGTAGAACAAGAATTTCTATCTTAAAATAAGATTTTAAAACACTGTGCGCACGCGTGCATTGCAGGTACCCATATGGTGACGCACGGCCACTCGGCTGTACTTTAAATGACGCCGTATGGTGACATTAGTCTGATAAAGGTTAATTTTTAGAGTTGCAAAGGAATGGTTCATTCTTTCTGGTTAATGAGCTCAGTGTGTCTGTTGGTCCCCTGATTCAGTTGTGGTTCAGTATTACAGGCATTAATTTGTCAATTTCTATGGAGCTTTATATAAGCTGTATACAAGTGTTTCTCAAAGTTTCAACAACTGTGGACCACTGCATGGGTTCTGGGTGCATTTGTGGACCTTTCAGCTGTTATGACAGTCCCTTTAACTGTAAAGAGCATGCAGTTGTTTCTTTTCCTTTTAATGGGTGAAAAATTGTAATTAAAGTTGTCATGAACCACTTTGATCAATTCACCAATTTAAAGTCAATTTTTTTAAATTTAACTTATTTTCTTTGCTACATGTCATGTAATACTATATGATCCATATAATATTATGGACCATCTGCTGAACCACCATAGACCACAGTTTCAGAAACACTGCTGTATGCAGTCTGTATATAGAAGGTCCTGTTGTCACTACCAGTATGGCAGCTACAAACATTTGTGAGGTGATAACAACTAGAAGTACAGTTCAGCATCTTAGTTGTCTGTGTGGTCATTAATATTGAAAAATGTGCAGCTTTAGTAAGTTACTATTTTAGGAAAATTAAAAATAACATGGTAGCTGCTTAGAATATTTTGGTGTGATAACAGTGAACCAAAAATATAAGCATCTTAAATAAACAAGTTTATTAAAGAAAAATTGCACATTACAGAATGTTTTCACTTTCTTGATAATAAATAAACCTTTCTTGACTAAGTAGGGTGTGCTGATCACAAAATGGTAGTCAGAGACTTATAAGACGCAGTTGTTTATCTATTATTTCTTGTATGCAGTACATATGAGCATATTTACTGCAGTTTGCCTAATGTTGTTGTTTAAATGAGAATAAATTTTTATTCAGTATTTAAACATATTCTTGCATCATGACTGACAGAAATTGTTGAAAACAGAGATGAAGTACAGAAGTGAAATTAGAAACCTGCTGTTTCGGCTCAAAATTGAGCAAACAAAACTGTGACCTTATGCACATTTTTTTGTGTTCATGTTTGGAATTAAAATTAATGTAAAAAGCTAGTTTTCTTTTATGTTATCATACAGTGAAGAAAAAGGCAATGGAATTTGATAAAGTGCACAGATTTGAGTTCAGGATATCACAGTCTCTGTTTTATCTCTCGAATAGTCTCACATAGAAAAAAGTTTCACCTCAAGGTTTTAGGGAGTGAATTACAGAGAATTTTTTTTAAACCTATGAGTATACTTTATACCCTTGCACAGCTTCAGGTGTTGAGATCTTAGGGTCTCATGTTGGTGAATGGGATTGGAGCCATCTTGGATGGTACCATGTGTTTTGGTAAACAGATATGAGTGAACCTTGTGCCTCCATTTTCAGAGCACTTTATTAATTGACATAAGTGTTTTGGTTCAATTCTTTATTCACTGCACTTGGACTTTATTCATCCACAGTTTCTTTTGTAATTTATTCATGTGTTTATTGTTTTAGGAAACGAAGGTGCTGGACACGTTGCAACCCATCGTTCAGGCTGCTCAGTTGTTGCAGGCCAGAAAGACAGATGAAGACGTTCAGAGTGTCTGTGATATGTGTGATAAGCTGTCTATGTACCAGGTAAATTACTTCAAAAAGTGGCTTCAGTCTAGAAAATCAAAATTAATGGCTGTGGAGATCGTTGCACTGACCACGCAACACCCTCTATCTGCTAAAGTTGGCACTAACTTCGCTGACAAGCGGCAGTTGCTTGGTCAATATAGTTCACTTGCAGACTAAAGCCACGGAGTTTGTTTCTAGTTGTTTTATGCTGACTTGAAATTAGGAAAGAGTATGGTCACCTGTTGGTATGTCACGTGACAAGTAAATTCACGTAGGTGTCGGATTTAGCGAACACATTTATTCTTGCACACTCAAATACAAATAGTATCGCTTCAACTGCATTCTGTGGTGGCTATCTTCCAACTGTCTCTGACCGTGGCTGGATCCCAACTGTCTTCAGCGGCGGCTATCCCAAGAGTGTCTTGGCGAATTGCATTGCCGTTGCTACGCAATGAACCTTCTGTTGTCTATCTCCGGGCAAATGCTGCTTCGTTGATTCTGCAATTCTTATGCAACGACCCACTGTTACTGAGTTACCATGGAAGTATCTACTCCAAACACATTACAGTATTTTATTTGATGCTGTGTGTTAAAGTATCATTTTTGGAACATGTGACCAGTCAATGCAGGGATCCTTGCAAATACTATATTGATATTTTTCTGTATTCTTCAAAAACTATATATGCAATGTGAAAGCCAAATGATAAGTTGAAGTAGTCATTCTTGATTTTTGTCTCATTTTTCTTACAGATAATCAAGATATTGAACCTGTACACCCCAGCAGATGAGTTTGAGGAACGCGTTCCAATTTCTTTCATTCGGAAGGTTCAGGCAACATTACAGGAACGTGCTGGCCCACAGGAACAGGTAAAGTACTCAGCACTTAACTGAATTAAGCTCTGTTGTAATTGTAAAATCATTTTGTTTCTTTCTATTGGCACATTCTGAAAGCAGGTGCTTTTGGTGGTATCATTGCTGTCATGTTATGTTTTTTGTCATCTTTCTGCAGTAGTTAAAAGAGAAGACTTTTGAAAAAAGTGATCTGCAGTAGCATATTTTATCACTTTCAAGTTTGATATTCTTTTGAGGTCTTGTTAAGAAACTGTAAGGCATTTGAAGGAGCATATTATTATGGAAATTTTGTTTTCAGATAGAATTGTCTACACATTTGTCATTTACAAGTTTGAATAGCATAATTGTCAATTGCACTTGTTGACTGTGCTTTCGAAAATGTATGATGTCTGCAGAGAGAGAGCAGCATTGACTGACTGCTTACATCTGTGGTGGAATGTTCTTGCTACCACATTAGTCAGGCCAACATTTTGAAAAATAAAGTAAAAAATGTTACTTTGTGGTTCACTGGTACTCCTTGTGCTGCAGGAGAGACCATCATATAATGCATTGTCTGCCATCTCCAGCCAGCCCATCATGAGCATTGTTAGCCAATGCCTTCAGGCTTAGCTTAGCTGTTTGTGAGCACAGGCATTAATCGAAGAGACAGAATGAAGTATACAGGCTTGAGGGGAGGAGGGAGTGCATGACACTTCAAGCTATCATGTTAACCAAATGTGGAATGTCAACACACTTCGGTTGCATGCATGCTCACAGAATGCATAGCAACTTATCCTTATTGTGTAACCTATGCAGCACGCATACTTAGGGGACTGCAGTAACTTATCTTTAATGACAATTGTGAAGAAAGTTCTTCCAGACCTGGGAAACAGTTTGAACTTCTAGGACTCTGTGATAGATATTTTCACCGATAATAATCATTGCATGGAACTTAAGTACAAGGAGTAATTGAAAAAGGTAAACTCATTTGTCACTAACCATTTTTTCTTAGTTTACATTTCCTTCCCCTTTTCTTCCATGACTTTATTATTTTTAAGCTCATGTCTGTGTAAGTGTCTTGTATGAAGTATGAGGGAGAGTTAGTAAATAGGTCACGAATGGATATAAAACATAAAACATGATATACTCGAACCTAGAAAATCATTTATCTTTCGACATACCCTTCACCAACAGGAGCCGGGATAGTGTAGTTGGTATAGTGACTGGCTATGGACTGGATGACTGAGGGGTCAGAGTTCAGGTCCCTGTAGGGTCAAGACTGTTCTCTTCTCCATGCTGTCCAGACCAGCTTTGGTGCCCACTCAGCCACCTATCCAATGGGTACCAGGGGCTCTTTCCCTGGGGGTAAAGTGGTCGGGGTGTGAAGCTGACCAGTCATCTCCAACTAGTGCTGAGGTCAAGAAAATGTGGATCTACACATCCATTCTCCCATATGCCTTCGTGTTGTAGTACTTAATTAGTTAAGCACAGGAAGAACTTAACCTTTTTACCCTCCACCAACATTGGCACATTTGTCCCATCACTTTACCAACGTGTTGAAACCCGCACCATAGAAGTCTTTTGACTGTTGTCTCAGCCATTTCTGCACCTCTGTTTCAACCTCTTTGTCATCAGCCAAACATTTTCCATCACCGTGATTTTTTAGTGGATCAAACAGTTGGAAGTCACTAGGGTCCAAGTCTGGGCTGTAAAGTGGATGTTCAAGCAGTTCTCACTGTAGTGCTTGAATTCTCTCCTGAGTTGCTCAATTACATCCATTACAACTGTTTTACTTCTATCTGTGATCTATTTAGCAACTCTCACTCATATACACTCAGTTGCCCTAATTTTCACAACCTATCCTCCTTAGTATTTGGCTGACACTTTTGCCAGAGTCTTGCTCTGCCATTGGCCTACATTGTGAAGCAGCAGTTTGCTTCTTTGGCTCTAATGAAGGATATTCATTTCAATGCATTTTATGTGTTTCAGGCTACATTGCTCATGGAAACAAAATTCAGCTACCCTGTTCGATTTCCATTTAATCCATCAAATATTCGTCTGGAAGACATTGAAATCCCAGAGTGTCTGAACCTCCCTATGCTGAAGAAAGTTTAGAAGGGAAGTAACAATATGAATACTAATGAAGATGAAGTTTATATTTTGCTGTCCAGCCACATCCTTGTGTGTCTTCATTGAGCAATACATGATCTTTGTCTTCAGTAAGTCAGTGAATAGGCAGCCATAATATATTATTAAGAATATAATAATGTTCCCAGCTGTGCCATTCCATGTTTAAAAGCATATAAATAATATATATTATTACAGATAGGTCTACTTTTCAACTAATGTACATTTGTTAATATATTTACATGATTACAGATGCATGCACAACTTATCTCTGTAACAACTGTGTTGTTGTTTGAGGCTTGTGTTAATTTATTCATATATTAGTTCTAAAGAAAATATGGAGCAAAATAAATGCATCATAGCTGCAAAATTCCTGTGCTTAATAAGAGAATAATGATGACAGTGTTGGAGAGAAATGACAATTACCCTTCTAGACTGGTTTGTCATTGGGTAGATCTTGAGGGCAAGATATTTAAAAATTTGAAAGCTGTGCATTTGCTTGAAGGAGAAGAGCCTTTGTTCATACAGGATGACAATAACTGCATGAAGTATTCCTAGAAAGTCAATACAGCCTCCTTGTGAATGGTGTAGTTTCCATATGAATTCTTTCTTTGATCCTCACACTCATTTGCATTTTTTTTTTCAGTCCTTTATTTATCTGATGTCCGCTTTGTTGGTTAAATCTTGAGTTGTATGTTAATGACAGAGCATTTCACGTTGCCTTCCTGTTGGACTCCTGCTGACATGATAGGAACATTTGAAGTTCTCATGGTGGTGGTTATGAAGATTACTATCTTCTGGGATTTTGTGCCATGTGGTATGTAAATCATTACTGATATTCCTCCAAAATATCAATAACAATAACAATATACCAGGTTACATGGTGTCACATCTCAGAAGTCTGTAATCTTCATGACAGGAAAGGGTTTTCTTGCTTTTCTGCAGCCAGTAGGTTTTCCAGATTGAGGAATTGGAACTTGCTTCTGGTTCCACTAGTGCTCCTATTGATGATAATGTACCTGAAAGGATAGAGGTTATTCTTTTGTGATTGTATCTCCAAGCCCTTAGTCTAGTTCAGATTTGAAACATTATTTATAAAGTTAATGTGCAACTCTAAACCCCAGATTTTGCTGCACTTATAATATGTGTAATAATAAACTCACTCACATGACTCATAAAGCAATAATTATTATATTTTAATGCAGTATTACATTCCACTTCTGTCTTATATGAATTAATTGTTGTTTAAAGTATTAATACATGCTCGCTTTATGCAACTTATATGAAAGTTATGTCATTGTAAATTTTAATGGCAGGAACAGAGAATACAAAAGTTCATTATAATCTGCCTCCCAAACCAAACTTCTTCCTAAAATGTTCTTTTTGCAAGTGTACCTTCAGCTTTCAGAGTTTAGCCATTAAAAATATAAATTGTGAAGCTGTTCCACTGTTTCAGCATGCATTGCAGTAACCATTTTCAGGCTTAGTGAGGCCTTATGCACTGTGAAAATGGTGAGTGCAGTGTGTGCTGAAACTCTGGAACAGCTTCAGCATGCAAAATGGACAAACCCTGGAAGCTTAAGTTACACCTTAGATAGATGCAGGTTGTGAAAACCTAAAGACAAGCGCAGGCTCACACAGTTATCAGGAGAGTGGTTAGGTAGCTTCATTAGGTGACGAAGCTGTTTGTAATAGCTCTGTTACAGCTTGAATGGTGGTTCACCTTTGGCTAGTGTTTAAAAATATGGTACGTAAAATTCATTGGAACACTGTTACAGAACTGTGGTTTGAAACGTGTTTTTGACATCTTACAAGAATTGCGTCAGATCTGACATATCTGAGCTGTTTCGACGTTCCTTTTTGTTACTGAAGATAGAAAATTTTTGTGTGTTTTTCACTATTCTGATTGTAACTAGAGTCAACCAAGGCTCAATCTATTCCTTTCAATAAGTCACTTTAAAAGTAATGTACCAGCAGTTGGGGGTATACTTATGTCACCAGCGCTTGCCATTGGAAATTCCCTCGGAACTGAATGACACAAGAAGCAGCTCTTTGAGAACTTGTAATTTAAAAGGTGCTCTGAATATGTTCTTTTTAGGTAATGTGAAATGTGTAGATTGTTTTGACCATGCTAATACTAAATACTAAATTTACTAATTTTAATGCATCATCTAAAAAATATTTCAGACCATATAAGTTCATCATCACATATAAATACATTTAATGTATTCATCCATGTATTTATAAAGTTGTTCATCACATTAAACGCAGTTATTTCAATATGTGCCACTTGTAAGATATAATTTTGTAAAACATAATTTTGTAAAACTTTTGAATAGTAAAGGTGATGAAAGTAATATCAAATTTAGTTAAGTTCGAGAGGTTCCAGGCTGTGCAAGAATATCTTGCAGTAAAGGTTAATACTAGGTATAAAAAATTTATAATTTCTCATTAGAGAACGTGTAATTTATTATGAGAATTCTCTCCTTTGTTGAACAAATTCGATAACATTTGTATGGGAAGGTCTCTTTCTCTCTAATCTTTAAAGGCATTCCCACCTTCTTGTGTTGGCTATCTGCTGGTTGGGTAGTTAGAAGTTGGAAAAATTCTGAATCCCAAAGTGCAGTGAGAAAGTAGATACTAAAGGCTGTTGTCACAAGGAGCAAGATTTTTGCGGTATCAGCGATGTAAACCTTTCAGTTACTTCTTTGTGATATGTTGTGAGTTTTAATCACATGTCCATGATCTGATATTTGTAACTGTGTCAAGAACTGGACAGAGCGATGGAGTAAGAATTTTTTAAAATGAGTGTGGTGGATTCACAAGTAATGAATCTTGCCATCTGAAGATGCTGTTGTGTAAGAGGAAGTGCTGCTTTGTGTTTTGCTTCTCTGGGTGTTCCTGTCTCATGCTTCACTTCATTTCTTTTTCTGGCACACATTTCAGTTTACATCAGCTAATGCTTACTGGAATTATGAGACATTCTTCTTCATCTTGTATGTTGGGGGAAATTTGTTTTTATGTTATTGTCAGTCGTGATCTCTTAGTTTGATGTTTGCTTCATGTGATAAGCAAGAATCCCTTTGGTAACAAGGATGAATTAAAGATATAAATGCTGTAGTTACATCAGAAATTTGGCCTGCAGTAGGTGTACTTTTGTTCTATTCCATGTTCCAAATTGGTCTCCTGTTTATTTGGTTTCACTGTGAAAATATGATGATTATATCCAAATGGGTTTGTAAGGGGCAGATGGTGAATCTGATTGATCATTAAGCAAATATGTTTAGCTGATAGAGTGTTGTAAATGAGAACCTAAGAGAGGAGATGGTGAAAGCTGTCCTGTCCTTGCTTAACTCTTCATGCTTGGAGTTTCTTACTCTTCTGGTATCATTCACATCTGGATGTGACAATCTTCAGGTGAAGTTAACTGTTGTCTGAATATGGTACTTTTATTATTGTTTTGTTATCGTCCATATTCCTTGCTGTAATTCAGTTATCTACTGTTTTTAATTTTATTTCTTGGTGGGAGAAACTTTCTCCAAGTTAAATCAAGTAACATGCAAAAATATTATTGAAAATGCAATTGGGTTGGTTCCATATTTTGTGATGATCAGCATTCTTGATGGTGATGTGTGTTGGGGGTGCATCAGTTGGTGAATTTAAATTATGTTTGTAGGCTGTTTTGTATAACCATATCTGCTTCAAATGAGAAAGCAAACCTTAAATTTCTGTCTTACATTTTTATTCCACCAAAACTAGAAGGCTGATATGATTGTTTGTGATATAATTAAGGTATTAATTTTCATATTTGAAGTGTCTTATTTTCTAATCTTATATACATTTCATTTACATTTATATTCCAAATTGGAGAGGTAGTTTTGGTATGTTTTTTTGTATGATTGTGTAGTTGAAGTTCATCACTGAATATCAGAAGTTTTGTAGCTATGTTGCAAACCATTACCATTTTTCCAGCTACAACATAATTCCTGCATTTGTATGTTCTTTTTGACCATGTAGACCTTCCTTATTTCTCTTTTTGTGTGCATTTGTGTTTGGTTTCTGCGTGGGTAATGGGGTGGAGTATGTTACAGCAATCACATTCCATATTTACTTTATGTTTTATTATATATTTTTGGATTCCTTTTATTTTTACATATTTTTTTAAGTTACATTAATTTATTTCAATCTTTATATATGTGTAAATCTGCAATGTGAGTTTGTTTACTTATAAATAAATGAAGAACTTTACAACCCAGATGTTATGAGTCCCATGTTTGAACACTTTATTACACATTTCTCATAGTTCATAATTGAAACAAAAGTCAATATTGCAGTTGGTGAAACTGCATCAAATGTTGACCTTCCTCTTATTTTAGATGGTGCTAAATATTGTAGACAATTCCCAGGCCTTCAGTTACCTTCAAACAGAAGTATTAAGACAATGTCTATGTATTTAGTCTGTCAATAATGCAACAATCAATAAAATATTCACCATTTAACACTGTCACAACATGTTTCGGCCACAGACGGCCATCCTCAGGTGTTTCAATGCGTCTAAACTGTTACACTGCTTTGATGCATGCTACAATTGCGCATTGCAGTCCGCTTAAAATTACGTAAATAATTACCTAAAATTCATTAAAATTTTTCTATTAAAACCTGACCTCTTGTTTAAAGTTATGTGATGCATGTATTCCAGAGAGTTTGTTTCAGCAGCTACATCTGTAATCTGCAATATTCCCCTTGCTTGTGTGTTGTTTCTTCAAGCATCATGTGGTGTTGTCTTCACTAGTGCTACGAAGTGGAATAGGATTTTACAAAAGTTTTTAATAGAAAAATTTTAATGAATTTTAAGTAATCATTTATATAATTTTAAGTGGACTGCAGTGCGCAATTTTAGCGTGCGTCAAAGCAGAGTAACAGTTTGGACGCATCAAAACACCTGGGGATGGCCGTCTGTGGCCGAAACATGTGTTGGTGTTAAATGGTGAATATTTTAATTATTGTTGCATTATTGATGGACTAAATACATAGATGTTGAGTTAGAGATGTGCAACAGGATGCTGAAATACAGAATTAGAAATATTAAGAATTTGAACGATTGGAAATTGTTGTAAATTTGTTCTAGTTTATTTCTGTACATGCTTCATAAAGTGTATGTGTTACAGTAGCGTGTGAAAAGGATGGTGAGGGAAGGTGGCTGAGACACACGTACCTTACTGTGCCTCTGATCTCAAATGATGACTGTCTTCATAATAATACTGTGTTTATTGTTAGATGTATATAAATGCATAAATCTTTTGACATGAACAAAGTGAAAATTTGCTGTCCTCATTTTCTTTTTTGATGAAATTAAAAGTTTGAAGTTTTAGCCATTTTTTATGAGCAAATAAAGCTCTGTGTGCTGTGTTCAAATCAGCTGATCAGATTTAAGACATTCAGAATCACCAGTGTGCAATGTCTGCATCTCCCATGTAGGATTCTGAGATTTTCATTGATGGTTTGTCTTTAAAAGCCATATAACTTTGTTAACAATGTAAAGAACAGTTCTTTGAATTTTAATTGTGGGCTTTAGAATTGAGCCCTTCAAAAAATAGGTTCACTCTCGGAAAAAGTCTTAAAGTAAGTTATAACACCGTTTGTTCAGATAATGAAGTTGTAGATGTCAGACCACTTGGAGACTTGTATCAGTTGTGTTATGTTGATATTATGAGAGGCTTTTGGGCACTGTCACTGAAATGATAGGTGTTTTATCCATGCTTATTATTGGACATAGGAAGGAACATGCGGCAAACTGGTGTTTTTCTCGATATCCAGGTCACTACTAAACTAATTCATGTTAGTGTTATGGGTCCATGTGTTGTAGAAGGAAATGTGGATAATATTAAAAATATAATGAGTCAGAGAATGTTGGAAAACATATGAAATTTATTCCTCAGGGCCTTGTCTGCCACAATTCAGGCACAAGGGAGGTCCTTAAACTCCTGGTATAATATTGTACAGTGTAAATGAATAAAATTGTACTATCTCTTTGGAAAATATTAATGTATTTAGCCAAAAATTCATAACTATATCTATTTTTCATAATAGCCAAACCTATAATGTTAACAACTATGTGTCTCAGTAACAGGATTGCAGGAATGTTGTTACTTAGTTTTGGTGAAAATATTTATCTTGTTCATGTTCCTTAAAGAATATGTATATGTGTGTGAGTGTGTGCATGTGTATATATGTACAGAGATGTATTTTAAGCATTACCTCATGAAATCAAACATTGCAGTTTATTGGTTAGTAGTCCTAATTCACATATATTAGGGAGGTCGCAGCTTTGATTCTTGAGTATCCTGACCGAATATTACCGTGGTTTTTGCTCAGTCTCTGTTCTGGGATAGTACCTTATGATGGACCAAGGCAGCTTTCTACCATGTTTTTTTTCATATTCAGAATCATGTCATATGATACTATGTAACATAAGCAGCTGATAAGCATCTATTAATTAAACCAAAAAACAGACTATTCTTGAGTATGTGTTGACGCAACAGAGGTTTAACTGCAACACTGTAGTGATTAGTCCTCACACCGCAGAGACCACTGTTTCAAATAGTGAGACCACAGGTGGTTAAAGCAACATCATTCACTAATAACTGCCTTGTGTAGAACCAAGAGTCATAGAAAGGTAATATTCAACATTTCCTTACCACAGTCTTTGTGTGCTGTAAATATTTTATTCTGTAACGTCCATGTTCTGTGCAGTGAATGTTGTACAGCCTGTTCCATATAAATTTGCTGCAATATACATGAGAGGAAGTGGAATGTGAAGAGAAAGAAGCTGCTGGCTTTCGTAAATGTTCATTATTACAGAGAGAATATTAGTGTTACAGATAGCTAGGGTCACAGTGTTTGTATTTGACCAGTTGGCCTTACTGTTTGCAAACAGAGAGGGGCAGTGCCACATGTTCAGTCTCTCTCTGGTTTCCATGCTGGTAGCATCATTATATGCATTACATGTGAATCCAAACTCCCTTTTTGTTTCCCAGGAGTTGGCAGAGGCATGTTGTGGCCAGTAGATGACACATAGTAATCCTTCAGAGCAGTGCTGCCATATAAGTATGGCATAGGGAGCAGGAATTTCCAGGCATTGCTCTACTAAGTAATGCTAACAGCACTGGGGCTAAGAGAAGATCAACAGTTATGGTGATTTCAGTTTTCTTGTTCTGAAGTTGGGCACATTTATTTGGCACAAGTTACACCATCCATTGCCAGTATTTCTGTGACTGTTTAACCCTCTGTTGTCTTTTATCTGTGTTCTGGTCTGACACTTTATGTTTGTAGTAGCTGTGGTACATATTGGTTTGAGAAATTTTAAATCAGATTCACTTCAATTCTTCATCTGTCTAAAATTCGTAGAATGAAGTTACAGCAACATTTGTTCAGTTAACAAAGGCATGATTACTTGGGGATTATCTTCCTGTAGCATTGTTTTGGTTTTGTTGAGGTTTGTGGTTGAAGGGTCTCCAGTCTCTCATTTCTTCCCACCGTCCTTCCTTTTCTGACCGCCTCTGTGGTCTGGTTGTCAGAGTTTCTGGCTACAGATCCAGAGGTCCAGGTTCAATTCCCTGCGCTGTCAGATTTTCGGAGGAAATAGTGGGTCTGGAATGGGGTCCACTCAGCCTCCTGAGGATAATTGAGGAGCAATTTTAAGGAAATATTGGCTTTGGTCTAGAAAACCGGAATTAACGGCCATGGGGATTTGTTGTGCTGACCATGCAACACCCTCTATCGGCTAAAGTTGGCACTAACTTCGCTGATAAGCAGAGGTTGCTCAGTCAGTATAGTTTGCTTGCAGACTGAAACCATGTGGTTTTTTCTTTGTCCTTCTTTTCTCTTTCTTGCTAGCCCATCCATCTGCTTTTGGTCTCGAGCTAGACCTAACTGAACCATTTTTTCCTGGGTACCATAGGTCTGTTTCCTTTAAATTTTAATTCTGATACGTTTCTTAGTATCCTGTTCTTTCCATTGTAATTGTTCCTCTTGTAACTCTGTTAGCAAATTTTGAACTCCATCTCCTTTTCTAAGAATTTTATTTCAAATTTTATCCCTTCTTGTTTCCCCCTATAGTGCATCCCAGAAATTTTATATATATATTCCTTTGGGTTTGTTTCTGTTTCTCCTTCAAGTTTTTGGTGTTATATATGAATATTGGTTTAAAATATTAGTCTGTTTTGCGTTGTTTGGGATCTCTGTGTTCCATAAAATTCCTTTATAATGTGATAAAATTCAGAACTATTTTGAATTCTGTTTATCTTTTCGCTAATTTTCCCCTTGCATTTTTTATTTCATTTCCCAGGCATGGAAATAAATATGAATCATAATATACTTCTTTTGGCATATTTTGGACTTCACCCATCGTCCGGTATATAAAAAGACAAAAAACCACAACGTTTCGGAGACTGGATCTGTCTCCGTCTTCAGGTGTATAGGGAAGGTTTAACCTACTCAGTTGGGCCCCTTAGAAAGAGCTAGTCTCAATCACTGGACAAACCTTGATCTCTAGAAACAACCTATGAACAACCGACAACCGGTTCCGTCAGTGGGAGGAAAGAATAAAATCGCAGTAAAAACACGATAGAAAATTTGTGCCAAACATGCACTTGTCAACAATGTAAAGAAACAGAAGTATGGGTTATATTCCATGAATTCAGTTAAAAACGAAAGTAAAAACTGGATAAAGCATGCCTTATCTGCATGGTTAAAGAATCGTGCCACCATGGCGACTTCCGGGAATCAGACTAATCTCCGGAAAAAAACTTGCAGTAGTAGTGGAACCACTAATATTCATGAAATTACATTTTTTGGTTTATTAACCTCTTCATTGATGAGGGGGATCCATATAGGAGAAATATCCAAACTGGGTTGGCTGATCGGATTGGATGAACATGCCATATGAGCTGATTCTTTGTATTTCCTGTATCTACTGTTGCTTTCAATCTCCAAGATCCTAGCTTCATCCCAGCTGACCCTGTGACCTTCTTCATATGCATGCTGAGCCAACCTGGATTTCTCTAGAAGACCCTGCTTAAGATTGTGCTTGTGTTCACGGATTCGAACAGCCAGTGGTCTTCCTGTTTCACCAATGTAGCTTCTGCCACATTGACAGGGAATGCTGTAGACGCACTGTGCCGTGTGTTGAGGATCCCTTTTTGGTTTCGTTCTCACGAGCGAAGATCGTAAAGTGTGTTTAGTTTTGAAGACGGTTCTAATATTGTACTGGTTCCCTATGCGCTTGAACTTCTCAGAGATTCCCTTGACATACGGGATGTACACTGTGCCAAGAGGCTTTTCCTCTTTTTTCTTTTGACGACTACCGCCCTTGGACCTGATAACCGAGTCAATAAAGCCTTGAGAGTAACCACTCAGTTGAAGGTCGCGTTTCAAATTTTTAACCTCCAACACCCGGTCTTGCCGGTCTTGGCATATAGTGGTAGCTCTATCATGAAGGCTATGAACAATTCCTCTTTTGACATGCGGAGGGTGATTGGAATTGAAATTAAGATATCTGCCAGTGTGGGTGGGTTTTCTGTGAACTTTCGTGGTCAGAGCCGTCCCTTTCTTCATGACCAAAACATCCAAGAAGGGGATCGTTCCCTCCGATTCTATTTCCATGGTGAACTGGATAGCCGGTCTCAGACTGTTGAGGTCGTGGTTTTTTGTCTTATATATACCGGACGATGGGTGAAGTCCAAAATAAGCCAAAAGAAGTACAGTATACACCATCGTCAGAATCGTTTCAAGTCTATATGAATCATAATGTTGGATTCTGCTATTGGGAGGCTATTACCATCCTCCATTCTTTTAAACCATACTGAGTTTGATTTGTGAAAGGCATCTGTAGGAAGAACATCATCACTATACAGATCAGAGATTAAGCTCTTTGCCTTTTTTGAGCATAAGAATTGAAACTTTTCTGTATTTTGTTGGGTATCCCTGACATCATTCAGTTTATATGGACAGGGTTGCTTTGAAACTCAGGTTTGAAACATTCTTTACAAATGTTCTAGCCATTTCTTCTGGTAGTCCTTTTTATTATCATATTGATATCTGTTATTCGTAGTTCTCTGCTATCTTCGTTATATTTATGATCTATCATTTGGTTTGTTAGGAAGATGGTTTGTTTCTCTATATCTGACATGATTCTTAATCAAGGAACGTCGATATTAAGAAAAGAAGTTAATAAAGGAATTGTCCGCCGGTCACAGTAGCTGAGTGGTCTAAGGCATGTACTGTCTTCGCTCACTTGGAACCGGGATTGTGGGTTCGAATCCCACTCGGTGCATGGATGTTTAGTTTGTGTGTGTGCGTTTTTATGTGTTTGTGTACAGGTAGAGGCCTTGCAATGAGCTGATCACCCGCCCAAGGAGTCCTATCGAATGTGTAAGATCTAGAAAAACCGAAGTGAACGGACATGTTCATGGAGGTAGGCCTAGGCCCACTGGGGATGTAGTGCCAAGGGAGAAAAAAAGGAATCGTCCAAAACAACAGTAATTAAAAGAAAGGTTGATTACATGGTTGCTAATGGTGTCAAAGAACCAAGTAAAACTTCTCATTCTTACTTTCATTAACGTATGTTATGCACATGTAAAGGCTTGTCTGATGGTGTGTGTCTGAAAAGAGTGAAATTATTGTGGAGCCCTTTATATAGTGGGGGCATGTGGTCGTGTAGTTGGTTGAGCCACTACAATAGAAGCCAGAAGGTCACAGTTTCGATTCCTGGTGAGATCACTGGATTTTTTCAATTACCCTAATCCTTCCAGCCGCACTATGGCCCTGGGGTCGACTCAGCCTGCAACAGAAATCAGTACCAGGAATCTTCCTGAGGGGTAAAGGGCAGCCGGCGCATAAGGCTGGCAGCCACACTGCCATCTGTGAGCTGATTATCTAGTAAATGTGAGACCCTTGACATCTCAGAACCCTATGGGCCTCCATGGCCTATTACTAGGAGAGCTTTCTCCCTTTATATAATTTGTTTCTTTCTCAGTTTGTTCAGTGATGCCATATCAGCTGCATAGGCTGTATGACATTTATAAATAGTACAAAAATCTCTGTGTAACAACTGAAAGTTTGCAGGTGAATTAGCTTCATTACTATGCTAGTATAATTTAAAGTAATGTTTTGTTTTAAATCTAACTTCTGTTAGATATGCAGCTTCCTGTTACAGTCATTACAATATATGGGGGGGGGGGAATGAGAGGGAGGGTTGTAGACATGCAGTTTTCTGTTGGAGTAAACTGTAATAAATTAAAGGTGATGAGTTACATGAGAACGAAATGTAAATTAATGCAGCCTCAGATATAAAGGGAAGAAGTGATACACACGGATATCCTTACATTAAAATCACAGTCATTCATTGTCCTGATGTGCATCGCTGCCATTTGCGGCAAACTTCGTCTTTGCTAATTCTGCTTTCACTCATTTCGTTCATAATTATGATGAAACGTTCTCTGTTTGAATCATACCTAACCAATATACTCTATGGAGCAGAGGCCTTGAAAATCTGATATTCATTCACCTGGGTAAGAAATTTCTGCCTTATGGAATTGAAATTTCACTGCCATATTCAGAAGAGCCTAACACTGGTCCTTGTCCTGAGTCAGATGTCTCCCATTTGTATCATCTCCCCTATTTCTTTAAGATTCATTTTAATATCATCCCATCTCTACTTAGGTCTCCAAAATTGCTGTCTTTAAGTTTGTAAACTAAAATATTGTATGCATTTTGGAATATGTATGCTGCATGTCCCATCCAACCCATCTTCCTTGATTTAATAATTCTAATAATGTTTCATCAGTAGCATAATTTTTAGTAAATAAGAATAAAATTATTGGCGATCAGTCTGTAGTTGTACAAGTGTCATATAGTGATAACAGTCGGTTTGGTAACTGGATGTGTCAACTAACATCGTGCCTGACAGCCATTATGTCATTGCTTTGCGGGATGTGATTTATTACAAGTACGAGTTGTTTGTATAGTTCTTCTGTAAAGAGAGGGATGAAACGTACATGCCAAAATCATTTTTTCAAGGTCCTTTGCTACATTCTCATGCAGGTTTAACTTTGGATTGTGGAGTTTAAATATTGACCACATTGTTACAGAGGCAGAGGTTATAACTTTATACTTGAGCGTCTTGTTGCATTGATGTAAATACTAGTATATATTTAGACAGTGCGTACAATCAAGTGCGCGCCGCGGCTGCAATTTGCCGTGAGTCATACCACCGCAGAACGGATGCGCGCACTTGATTGTACGCACTGTATATTACTGTCTCAATGGAACTTTTATTTCTTTAATTAATCATGAGATATTTTCCTGGTGAAATTGTTTCTCTGTACATCAAATTGCATGTTGCTTGTTAATGTGATGTTAATTTAAAACCAGTGTTGGTGTTAACCACTAAAGTTCATAAAATATTTGATAAAATGTGGAATTCCTTGTGCTGCATTCAGTTGTCTTGACATGGATACTTGTACGTTTCTATATGCTGCTTGTGTGGTGTTTGGTGTGCTATACCTATACAAGCAACATATAACAGCATACAAGTACCCATGTCAAGACAACTGAATGCAGTGCAACAGAATCTACAGTTTAACAAATATTTTATGAAATTTTAGTGGTTAAGAACAAACAGAAGTTTTAAATGAACATCACATAAACATGTGATATTGGCTGCGCCATAACTCAAGCGGTTAGTCACTGGCTTCCCACCACGGCAGCCCGGGTTCTATCCCGGGTCTGGTGAAGTGGGATTTGTGGTGGACAAAGTGGTGCTGGGGCGGGGTTTCTCTGTGTACTTCAGTTTCCTCTGCCAATCTTCATTCCACCAAATTCTCCATCATCATAATCACCCGGGGCAGGTACAATAGGCCAATCAGTGGTCCTTATGCCAAATGGACCCAGTTGGACTCCGCCCCCCACTAAGCGAACATGTGATATGCAATTTGATGTGCTGTGAAACAGCTTCGACAAGAAGATGTATATATGATGATGGCTGTACAGGGCATGAAACGTTTCATAGTCGTAAGACAGGACATGTACCGAAGACAGAAATAAAAGTTGAACTGAGATAGTGATATATATGTACTAGTATATCTTGTAACACTCAATGATCTGTTTTATATATTTAACAATTTGTTAAGGGTTACAGTTTGTGTCTAATTAAAAATTTCGTTGACTCCTCAGTCTGTTGTTTATACAGAACAGTATGAAATTTAAAAGGTTGCAGTTGAGTCTCTGTTCTCTCAGTTGTAACTTAAGAGAAGTGATGTTGGTCAATTGAATTTGCAAAACAGAGCTTTAGGTATTACACAGAGAATGATTTTCTTCATGCAAGAAGCTCTGTACTTCTGATAGAAAAGAAATAACATTGTTAAATGTAATTCATAATCTGAATATCTGGTATCATAGACTACAGAAAATCAGCTCTTTCTTGCATGCATGCAAGGTTCACAAATGTTGGGCCACGAGGCTTTTATGAGGGTGTGGGTAACTACCAGATTTATCTGAAGTCAGGCTTTACTCGGATCTGAATTAGTAACACTCTGATCATAGAATTAATGAAATATTAAAATGTTATAAGATATTACCCCCTTTGTGTTATCCACATCTTTTGGATGTACTGAGTAAATTCTGTGGTTTTATATATCAAAAAAAAATACAGTATAATTAGCATCTCGTGTGCTGTACATGCACGCATGCTCACACACACACATGGGAGGTTATTTGGAGTCGAAAATGTAAATAAACACTTTCCTGAATACTAACCAGTATTGATTTATGCTGGCTCAAAACTGAAAGTATAGTGATAATGAAACTCCTTGATTAAATATTCGAAGCAATATACAATTACTGTTACTTTGAAAGCATCTCTAAAAGTGAAGTAGGGGTCAATAAAACGTGCCAGTAGTTAAAACATATGTTAATGTTTTCTGGTAACTACTTAGACCACTTAAATTTCTTCGGAATGATTTTGCATTGATCTATGATAGACTTAAGAAGGACAGATGTCAAAGAGATGATTGTGGTAGATGTTCTCAGTTTTTGTTTGATACAACCCCAGAGAACAAAATCTAGGAGAGGGAGGTTGGGGGAATGGGGTGGCTGCACGGTTTACCCTCATCATCATGAAATGAGGCAAAATCTAAAGAAGTATCAGAACACATTAACATTTTGCTTTAAGTACTGTACATTACATTAATATTTGTTTACCTGACAAAACAGTTCATATTAATAAAAAATCATTGCATATTCCTTCAGGTTGTGTGACTCAATAATAGTTAACAGTTCAGAAAAATGTTGGTTGCAGGTTTTATGCAAATAGCAGTACCATCTAGTTGTTGTTAGTTGTGACTGTACCCTATGAAACTCCGCATAGTTATCAGTACTTCACTAGATTGTCTACCCTGAATTACTTTTGGGTTTTAAAGTGGTCTGTGTGAGGAAACTATTCATCTCTTGGCACTTAAGGCTAACTGTATGTGATATTTTATAGTCAGAAATTTCTTTGAAAACAAAAGTATGTCATTTTGGTGAGGAATTTCTTGAAGGAAACTGAATTCAGTCGCACATTTGGCACCACTGTTTGGAAGTCTTGGGAACCATTAGATGAGAAACACAGTACGTACCTGTTTCTTTTACATACAGTTCCACAACATAACACTGTAGTTCCTTTTTAAAATTTGAATTTGTTCCAATGGCCTGGAAGGTGTGCATGAATGATAAATGCAGTGTGCTCAGCTGTGGCTGTTCCCTCGATTGTTACTGAAATGTGAGTTGAAGAAGGAGATATGAATTTATTTATTAGAATTATTTATTTTTGACAGGTGTCAGATTCTTTTATCATGCAATTGAAAGCAATGTATAAAGTGTCAATGTGCTTATCGAGCACTGTTCCTTGATACTGTAAATACCAAGTATTATGAAGGAACATGTACATTCCTTATTAATGAGTATTATACTGTTACAGCAAGTTGCATTGTAATTGTAGTTTTAGGTAATGGTTAAGAAGCATTTAAAGGACCACAAGAAACTTATGAACAAGTAAATGAAATATATTCACTCATTTTACATGTATTAGAACATGCATGTTGCTTAATCATTGGTTAAGAATTCACTGTTAATAATGTAGAATGTTTGTTCAGGAAATGTAGTTGAAGGTGTTATGATGTCCAGATATTTAAAACTGGAAGGTTGTATATAATTAGGTAATCAGTTTAAATGAATCTAGCAGTATTAAGTTAAATAGTTATAGGATTAGTGGTTGAATGTAAGTACTCATAGCACTAGCACAAACCCGAATGCTTCTTCTTCCCCTAGTTAAAAAACAGATCACCTTTCTCAGAACTTGTACATTGTTTACATGATATTTCCAGACAGTGCAATGAAAATTCTCTTTAATGCCCTAATCTTTAAATAACTTTATTTACATTTTTGCATAACATGTTTAGATAACTGCCAATTATTGATCATGATGAGAATGAAAGATCAGTAAACATTCATTTCCATTTAATGAAAAAAAAAAAGCTGTGATGTGTTTTGCCCCAGGCAACCACGTAGTTTGCCTATACTTCTGTCTCAACCTGCAAATAAGAACGCAGTGACAGCAGCTGTTTACTCTGCCAAAAGATTTAAGCTTCTGGCTCCTTCTGCAGGTACATTAATGACTAAAGTGTAATGAGTAACTCAGTTGAGAGAAGCTGCCAACAAGTAAGGAAGAGGTTTCTCATTGCTAGACATTTTTCACCTCTGTACAAATGACATGAACAGAGCAAGAGTACAGTTTGCTGCATCAGTAATTGAAATTGTGTGTACAGATGGCACCATTAACTGCACACCAGTACAAACATTCTGCTTCAGTTTATCCTGTTTCCTTCTTTAAAGAATTTTGGAAAGTTACTTTTATCTGAGGCCAATGTTTCATGTATAGGAAATTAATGAAATATGAACACATAATACTATTTGCTTATGAAAGAAATGTGAAATAGGCTGGCTGCCATAATAACTTTATAATTAGGTTCATAGTAAGAGTATTGTGATGGGCTGATCCCCCACCAAAGGAGTCTTACTGGCCATCTTTATGATTAAGAAACTGTGAAATAGAGGCCAAGGTTCATCATGAACTGGAGCCCACAGAGTAGAGTAGGAAGAATGTAAATTGGTGATACATATAACTCTCATTTGATCCCAGGATTGAAACTGTGATAACCAAAGTAATGTTAGAGTATGATATAATTTTGTATCCACCAGGAATGGACATATTATGCATACTGTGTCATCCTTTTTCTGGTTTTAGTTCCAGAGATGTTATTCCTATTTTTGAAAAAAAAACTGTTAAATATGGCCGTGATCAGTGTGAATGACTTACAGATGTTTAAGAATTAAAAATAATATTACATACAGCAATGGTTGTTATGTACATATGGAACAATTAGTGTTAAGTATTAAATAATCATTGTAATTAGCTGCCTGGATAGTCTGCATAATTTATGTATAATATAATTTAATTCTTGTAGTGGTCAGAAAAAATATTGTGATAGTGTAATAATATTGTATCAGGAAAAAAGAAATACAACAGAATTGTACCATAACCAAAATCTTCTAGGTTTTGCAGTTGGTTGATGGCTAAATTTTCTGTTTCTCTGGTTTCATGCCTTTATTTTATTTCTTTAGGTGATATCAGTGAAACTTCATATTCATCAGTGGAGCAATCTATAACTCGTAGATGGTAAGCAGTCCAGAAAATACCAGTATATCTATTGGGGTGTACTCGTGTTTGTGTATACTGAACATAGCACCAATCTAGCCCGTCAATATTAACATTGTCATACTGAACCAGATGTCAGAAGTCACGAGACAGAACAGGCAGTGCTGTCAAAGGTGGGGTGATAGTGTCACAGTACAGTAGTAGTGTACAGTAGTGTCTACTCTTTAGATGAATACTTCAATGTAAATAGAGAATGATGTAAAATTAAGTTATATTAATTTTTAAGCTAAAATTGCCTGTACTTGTGTATGTAACATTTTGACTTGTTCTGTATCCAAAGGTACTAACCTGCTTAGGATTTATAGAATGTAAATAAATTCAATTCAATTCAGTATCATACCAGAGGAAGCTAGGAGTGAGAAGTAGTGGGTCTGGAACGGGGTCCACTCAGCCTCGTGAGGATAACTGAGGAGCTACTTGAACGAAAAAGTAGCGGCTCCGGCCTAGAAATCCGAGATTAACGACCGTGGGAATCCGTTGCGCTGACCACGCGACATCCTCTATCAGCAAAATTTGGCACTAACTTCGCCGACAAGCGGCGGTGGCTCGGTCGGTATATTTCGCTTGCGGACTGAAGCCACGGGGTTTGTTTTTTAGACACAAGAGTTTTTCAATAAAATCCATGCACTTACCGAAATTCGGTATGTGGATGCTTTCTGGAGGATTCCTGAACCTGTCTGAATCTGCTTGTACTCCTTTCTTTATAATTTCTTGCTTTTGTGGCATTATCCATTGCTGTTTTTATTTGAAACACGGTTGGAGACTGGGCCCAACCAACAGAAGTAGTCCCTATGTTCGGATGCCAGAAGCAACTCAAGGCAGGATACGTGAAGGCAACAATGTAAACAACCTGCGGGAATTAAGATAAGAATTTAAGACGTCACAGACATGAGGCAGTGGCTATGCATAATGTAACGGCCAGAGCCCATAAACTCCTACTAGACTATAAATTAAATAGAAAATATCTAAAACTCCGTGGTCTGTAGTCCCCGAGCGACCGCCGCTTGTCGGCGAAGTTAGTTCCAACTTTAGCGGATAGAGGGTGTCGCGTGCTCAACGCAACGAATCTCCAAGGCCGTTAATCTCGGTTTTCTAGACCGGACCCGCTATTTCCTTAAAATAGCTCCTCAGATATCCTCACGAGACTGAGTGGACATACTACTTCTCAGAAAATCTGGTAGCGCCGGGAATCGAACCAGGAACTCTGGCCACTAGACCACAGAGCCGAATTGTATTCATATATCATCGCGAATTTTTCGGCCATATTTGCTCTTTGTCTATCATACACTGTGTGTTGATATGAAAGAGAGATGTATGTTGTGGTCAAAGGGATTTGCTAGTGAATATTAAGTAACTGTCCACAATATATATTGAGTATTTCAAACTCGTAACTGGAAGATGCTTTTTATATTTCCCAAAACAGATTCTTTATACAAAAGGGATAATGCACCGTATCTTGAGAAGAAAACGTGCATAAGCAGAAGTTTGATGTGTCGGTATTAATTTCTATGAAGAGTCGAGCGACCCTGCTACTGCTGGAGTTTGCTCTGCTAATGTAGTAATGGCTAATGGATGCTCTAATGGTTCTGTTGTGCAGAGTTAATTAAGGGGTAGCAGAGTCACATAACTCACAGGGACTTGTTTTGGGTGATCAATGTGCATATTCCGTTCTGTATTGTCTCTCCTCAGGCCTGTCCAAAAACATAAGAATTGGAATATACAAAACTATAAATTTGCCTGTGGTTCTGTATGGCTGTCAAACTTGGTCTCTGACATTAAGAGAGGAACATAGACTGAGTGTGTTTGAGAATATTTGGACCGAAGAGAGATGAAGTGACAGGAGGTTGGAGAAAACGGCATAATGAGGGGCTTCATAACTTGTACTCTTCTCCAAGTATAATTAGAATAATCAAATCAAGGAGAATATGATGGGCAAGGCATGTAGCACGAATGAGGCGAGGAAGAATACATATAGGTTATTGGTGGGAAAGCCAGAAGAAAAGAGACCATTGGTAGGACCAAGAGAAAGTGTGTGGACAATATTAAAATGGATCTTAGATAGGATAGAATGGTATGGATTGGATTGATCTGGCTCAGGATATAGACCAGTGGATGGCTGTTGTGAACATGGTAATGAAACTTCGGTTTCCATAAAATACTGGGAATTTCTTGAGTAGCTGCACAATTCGCAGCTTCTCAAGAAAGGCTCAGCTCCATGAGCGTGTGAGCCCTTCCTCAAGCACCTGTTTCCATTTCTTTACTCTTCTCTCTGTTAGTACCAGTTTCAGATGCCGCAAGGTGTTTGGACGTTGAAGTTTTGGCATACAGAGTACCGAATTTCTGAAATCTGTGCCAGTCCGGAGAGAGACAGACGCAGCAGCCAATATGACGTACAAATGTGAAACTTAACGAAAGTCCCATACAAGTATGAAATATGAAGAAATATTCGAAAGGGGTTTGACGGTTGCGTGTAACATTCGAAATTACTGGGATTTTGAACTTGGTCCGTCTTCCGGTGTTCTAAAGAACCAAGTTAGTTTCAGGTCTTGCATGCTCTATCACAATTTTAATTGTACACTGTTCCTGTTATATCTCATTGACAAAGCTTGATCTCGGGTGTAGTTATACTGATATGGGTTGTCCAGTGATTGAGGTTAGCTCTCTCTGAGGGACCCAACAGAGTAGCTGTCTCCCACTCACCTGAGGACGGAAACAGATCCAGTTTCCTGGTCTTTTTTTAGAATACCGAACGATGGACAAAGCCCAAAAACCAAATAATTTCGATAAAGACATTACACGCGGTGCTACTTGTGACTTATATTCGGAACGTGACCATTTCGAATCACGGTCCAGACATCGACTATCCTGCCTGAGGTATTTCGTGTTTTTCCTCAGTCCCTCCAGGAAAACGTCTAACTCCATGGATCTGAGTCCTTGAGAAGCTGGCAGTCGCTTAGCCGCTCAAGAACTATCTAACGTTTTATGGAACCCAAAGTTTCATTACCGTGTTAACAAGAACCCACCAATTTTCCCCATCATGAGCCAGATGAATCCAGGCCGTACCACCTCATCTTATTTCTCTAAGATCCATCTTAATACTTTCCTACAACCTACTGCAGGAAATGCCTGGATAGCACAAATCAGGACATGTCCGCTTCTTCGCGTTATCTTTATGCTCTCAATCCAATCATTGCACGCAGGGTGCAGCCAGGGTCGCTGGCGGCGTCGGTAAGTGAGGTGCAAACAGATAAGTACAATTCTCCATTTCGTCTGTCCGCATGCAAATGTCGAGAGCAACTGAATGCATTTCTATTGAAGGTGCAATTTGTCGAAAACTACCAATAATGGGACATTTTCGTATCTACACGTTTTTCTTTGCGCATCTAGAACGTAACAAACAAAGCAAACAACCCCTTGGCCTGTAGTCCGTAAGCGAACTATATAGACCGAGCGACCGCCGCTTGTCGGCGAAGTTAGTTCCAACTTTTAGCGGATAGAGGGTGTCGCGTGGTCAGCGCAAGGAATCCCCACGGCCGTTAATCTTGGTTTTCTAGACCGGAGCCGCTATTTTCTTGAAATAGGTCCTCCATTATCCTCACGAGGCTGAGTGGACCCCGTTCCAGACCCACTACTTCTCAGAAAATCTGACAGCGCCGGGAATCGAACCCGAGACCTCTAGATCTGTAACTACTAACTCTAACCACTAGACCACAGAGGCGGTCTCTAGAACGTAAATCAATGGATATTTATTAGGGCTAAAGTCTTAACTGTTTATGATGCGGTTGGACAAAATACGCTATAATTGATATCGTACGCTGTGCATACACTTACTAACTTGTTTAAAGAGTCCTTTCAGTAAAACTGAACTCAACCCAACGCGAAGCCGCTGTGCGCTTTTATATAAGCTCAGATCAAAAAAGGCGAAAACAGCAGTAACTTTTAATCTTACTATATTTTACGTTGTGGTCTATATCCCACTCTTTCACGTAATGGTAGAATCAGCTAATGGAGTTTGGAGTATGAATACAATTTGCTGATGAGCAAAATTAGCAGGAGTGCTGCCCAGAGTTCCACTCTGAATAGGAGTAGGCGTAGCAGTTAACGGGTGGAGATGACCAGGGGTGGTTGGACCTATTTAGATTTGGGAAATAATTTACTTAAAGGGGACACTACTAGAAATGTCAACGGGGGTGCTGCGCCATATAGTCCGATAAAACTTCACAAATATTTTGGCGGAACATTTGTCTCCATCTGACTGCCTCTGTGGTCCAGAGGTCAGATTTCCTGGCTACAGATCCAGAGGTCCGGGTTCAATTCCCGGCGCTACCAGATTTCCTGAGCAGTAGTATGTCTCGAATGTGGTCCACTCAGCCTCGTGAGGAATAATTATGGAGCTCTTTCAAGGAAATAGCGGCTCCGGTCTAGAAACCCGAAATTCACGGGCGTGTGGATTCGTTGCGCTGACCACTCGACACCATCTATCCGCTAAAGTTGGCACTAACTTCGCTGACAAGCGGCAGTCGCTCGGTCGGTATAGTTCGCTTGCGGACTAAAACCACGGAGTTAAAATGGTTTTTGTCTCCATCTTCACGGTAGAAGAGCAAGTAACAATTATAGTTTGTTTTTTTCCTCTTTTATTCATCTTCCGTCCTCCTACGCTTCTGTTTTTCCCCCTTGGCTTTGGACATTTTGTGGGTCTCTTGTTCTTATTGTTTCGCTCATGGTCTCTTTCGCACTGCTGCCCTCCATGCATTTTTCTTGAGCGGCTTACTCTTCTGCACTGAAGCTAGAGGCAACAGGTACCTCTGAAACATTGATACCTATCTACCAAACTACACGGTGTCACCTATCAGAAGACCGTAATCTTGGTACTGACCATCTTGAGAACCGCAAATGTAACAATAATAACTTGCACGAACTTCTTTTCCGTGTAAGAAATACTGAAACACTCTTGAGCCTCTTGAGGCTCTGAACATGACAGGGCTTGCCGTTATCACATATCGCTTATATCCGTGATATCTGGTGGTACGTATTGTAAGTACTAAATAGATCGTTTTATGCATTATATGCTTATACCTTGTGTGGCCCAGCAACTAAACCGCTAAGGGAAGACAAAGTCACGGAATGAAACCGGTGCAAAAGAATAATTTAGTATTGCAGGTAGCTAATGTGATGTCCGGCAGTTCCCATCTCTAGCTACAGTCTCTAGAGGTAACCCCTTTCATTGATCCAAAAACTCGCACATTATAGCCCTTGGGCTTTCACTTAATATGCACGCTATGAAATTGAAAAGTTGTGGAAAGACCTTGATATAATAAGCGATGTTATTACCTAGATTAGGTGTACTTTTCTGGCAAAGTTCTCTGTGAAACACCGCCTGAAACAGAGCAGTTAACTGCTATCGTCTTCTGATCCTAACCTATCTAGCAAAATGTCTTTGCATATTCATTATATAAAAAAGACGCAACGAAAAACACTCTCATTGTTACTATAATTACACATTATTATAATTTGAACACGATTTTTCTCGTTTAGTATTCTGTCTGTCTGTCTCTCTCTCTCTCCGTTTCTTTATTATTTCAGCAACCACGTGGCCAAGATTAAGGTCCTGACCCCAATATAGCCGTGCACTAATTCAGCTGTCGGAGGAGGAATCCCTTGTGATCCTTTGCAATTTCCTGGCCATCCCCCCCCCCTTCCGTCACTGATCTCTTGAACTTCATCTCCTCTCGCAGCTTCTAGAGGGAAATGGAACAGATGGAGCCTAGCCTCTTCACTAATTAACTGGATTATCCATAAAACCAATTATTTTCGGATCTGATTGTTTGAAATCAGTGCCGTAAAGTATCAAAGATTATTTTTGGCTTATCACGGTTTGGCCTAGTTACAATTTCTTGGACCTTGTTTACTTTTCTTGGTCATTATTTAAAGGCAGAGATTTAGAAACCGGTTTCGGTTCAGTTTTCGTTCAGGGGGTGGGCTCTGATACAAGGTATCCATTAGACACTGGATCAGAACTTTCAAACTCTTGGGACTCTCTAGTGCATCAAATGCCACTTATGCGTTGTTTTATATCTGAAGGCATCATCACCAGACAGTGACGCAGATATTTGTATCCCAAATACAAGGTACAAGTAAAGTTGTCCTTATGGTTAATTAATTTAGCGTCACGCCGTGAATAACTGTTCTTGACCTCGGCCCTAGATGGAGGTGAGTGGTAAGTTTCACGCCCCAGCCGCCTTACCACCAGGGAAAGAGATCCCTATACTCGTTGGATAGGAACTGGGGTGAGCCCCAGAACCGGTGTTGATTTGTGGAGAAGAGAAAAATCTTTCCTCTGCCGAGAATCGAAACCTGGCCCCTCAGCCCGTAACCCATCGCTATCCCGACTTAGATATCTTTCTTTATACCACATTCAGTTTTCAGTCCACAGTGAGAACTAATTAACCATTCCGCTACGAATCCAAAAGCGTTAAAACTGTGTACGGAAAGCATGTCTGTTTATCGTGAGGGACACATGAAAACACAAACACTCTGTGGGCGAAAGCAGACTTTTATTATTATTATTATTATTATTATTATTATTATCATCATCATCATCATTATAAATTATTATTATTATGACCGCCTCTGTGGTCTAGTGGTCAGAGCTCCTGGCTACAGATCCAGAGGTCCCGGGTTGGATTCCCGGGGCTACTAGATTTTCTGAGAAGTAGTGGGTCTGGAACGAGGTCCACTCAGCCACCTGAGGGTAACTGAGGAGCTACTTGAATGGAAAAGTAGCGGCTCTGGTCTATACATCCGAGATTAACGGCCGTGGGAATCCGTTGCGCTGACCACGTGACACCCTCTATCCGCAAAAGTTGGCACTAACTTCGCCGACAAGCGGCGGTCGCTCGGTTTGTATAGTTCGCTTGCGGACTACAGATCATGGAGTTTTTGTCTTTTTTTGGTAATTGGTCATAAAGAATAATATAATTATGAGTGAAAATATAAAAGAAAAAGGTAAAATTATCCCTGTTCTTAATTAATTAAGCACCAAGGCAGGAAAGTCATTTCAATCAACAAAAGGTGGCGGGATAAGAGTATTTACCGGAAACCAAAAGGGGGAGGTTCGTGCCAAAGGGCGGAGTCACAAACGGTCGTGGAAAAGAAGCCTAAATTTCGGACCTTGTGCCCAGGCTCCTATGAATGTTCTCAAGTCGAGGCGATGTCCACCCACATTTGAACAGGTGCATGAAAATGCCCTTCATAATGCGATCCCAAGTGCGCATGCGCTGGTGGTTGCTCAACTCACACTCAACTGTTTATAGATAAGTAAACGCCTGTTCGGTGAAAGTAAAGATAAACTTATCCCTGTGATTAATTAATTAAGCACCACGCCATGAAGACGTATGGGGGAATGGGTGTATATATCCACACCTGGCCTCTTTATCCACGGAGAGAGGCCCCACTGTCCATTAGATAAGGGGTTGGGTGGGCCCAAGAGCGGGTCTAGACGAAGTGGCGATGAGAAAATTCTTGAAGTTATCGGGACTCGAACTCCGACCCCTCGGTCGTCCAGCCCGCATACAGTCGCTTTCCCGGCTCATGAGTAGAGGCATAGCTCCACAATTCTAGACTGCTGCACTTGCTGGAGATGAATGATCAGCGTCAAGCGCCGGCCGACATCACAAAACGGAAGCACAGCAGTTTCAACCAACAATTTTAAACGCATGATGATGACCAATGTCGGTCGAAATATGTATTTTTCAATGTACAGAAGCTTTTAAATAAGAGTTAAAAGACGCATTGCTTGTGCGTGTGATTTGGAGACTATATTCATGTGTAATATTTGGAATGATTTGCAGCGCTATTCCTATATTTTAATTGCATTTCCAGCAGAGGACTAGTGTGTGTGTTTGTGTGTGTGCGTGCGTGTCATCCGAGACGTGAAGCAGGAACTTCTGTAGAATAATAAATGAGCAACAGGTTCCTACAATATATATTGTATATATAAGAATAGTCTTAGAAAAATGCTCTTTCGAGAGATATGACTTTTTGTAGGAATGCAAAATCCCCCGAACCTGACTGCGCCTCTGTACACAAATTTTGTCTGAAATATTTATGACGCCGTAAATTGGCCTATTTCTCGGTAGTCCTATAAAATGCGTTCGGTTGTTAATTTCAAGCGGTGACTATTTGTTGCCTGCGTAGAGCTGAGTCCGTGAGAAGCTGAGTGTTACGCAGTCACCCTAGAAATTCACAGAAATTTATGGAACAAGAAAGTTCATTGCTGTATTAGCAAGACTCGTCACTGGTCCATATCCTGAGTCAGATGAATCCAATCCATACTATCATAATATTTATTTAAGATTTATTTTGATAAATTTTCATCTACGTACAGGTCTTCCTAGGAGTCTTTTTCTTTCGGGTTTTCGTAACAACCCTATATGTAATCTTCTCTTCCATGCGTGCTACATTCCCTGCCCATCTCATCCTTCTTGAACTAATTATTGTAAAAATACTTGGCGAGGAGTGCAAGTCATGATGTCCATCTATTGTTAAATTGTTGAAAAACAAATTTGTATTGAAGTCCTCCATGGGGATCCGCCGGCTTAGTTTATTAATTTACGGTTTACTTAATGGCGACGTCGAGCGATGATATGGTTAATAAAGTGGAATGGAAGTGGTCTTGGCCTAATTTGAAATACTATCCCAGGATATGCCTATAGAGACTGAAGAAAACCGCGAAGACCCTCAGTCAGGATGGCCGGTATCCGGGCACAGATTTGACCCCAGGACCACCCAAATACGAGACCTCCGCCCGACAGTGACATTCAATCAGTCGCGTCAAAACTGGGCTACAATTGTTGGAGAGATTTGAATGAGGACTCAAAGTGGGACCTTTTTTTTTATTGCTAGTGGGTTGGGACTAAGTCCCTTGTACTGCGGCCACTTCTGGCCTATTGTACCAGCCCCAGATGATAGGTGAGGGTGATTGTGAAGCAATTGGTGTAATGAAGATCGGCAGGGGAAACCGAAGTACTCGGAGAAAAACTACCCCAGCGCCACTCTGTCCACCACAAATCCCGCTTGATCAGACCCGGGATCGAACCCGGGCCGCCGCGTTGAGAAGCCAGCGACTAACCGCTTGAGCTAGTACTCCTAGAACAGCCCATACACCGTTTCGTTTTTTTCGTTTCCGACTCGGACGTACAAAACGTTTTAAGCCTCCCCCCCCCCAAGACTCCCACACAGCCTGCTGTTTATGAGAGACACTTCGCCGTGTGGACAGCGAGGATCTAATTGCCCTGATGCCACATTTCCGATGCATAACAAGATTTTTCTCCCACTTTGACATTTTTTTTAACCATTCCGTTCCAATTTGTGTCAATTACTTTGGGACCAATATGGCGCAGCCAGCATTATTGCTTGTTCGGATTTTTACTGAATCTCGAATTCTGTTAAAAGTTTTTATACACAATGCACAGGTGACCCCCATCCCTGGGCCCCTCCTCACCACAAGATAGTCTGTTACGGGGTAAAATAGACTACTGTTCCAACTCTTTTCTGAGAGAGAGAAGAGGAAATTGGGGGGGCGGACAAGACAAATTTTGTTTTTGCTCAAATTTGATAGGTTCCCAGGCAGTATCAGCTCGTCTTTCTGGAAGAAGTAAAATGAGAAAGGGTAAAGCTTAGGGAAGTGAAAAGGGGTAAACTTTTAAGAAGTGGACTTGGTTATGAGCAGCCGAGATGAGTTGAATCGGAGGTTTTACTGCGTACAATCAGAATTAATTTTAATATGAACGCTGGAAGAATGTCTCAAGTCTCTGTCTCCCCAAAATGCGATCCCTTTAAGTGCCCCTTACCTTACCGCTCAGAGGGACATTAATCCTGCAGTGGGTTTTAGCACGCGAAGCTCAGGACAGCGAATAATGTCGGATTGAAAGTCCAATCGCTGATAGAGGAAACCTGTATTAAAGGTCTTATTTACTCGTAGGTTATTATGATTTAAGCTAGACGCTTAGGGCTTTCATTGCTTAAACCTCGGAGTCTTAGTTTCGATATCGGTTCGAGGCATGGATGTATGTCGAGTTATTTTGTGTTGTCCTCTGTACGTAATAGAATGGTCAAGGAGAATGAGATTGGAATGGCATGTAGCACGAATAGGGGAGAAGAGGAATGCATAAAGGATATTGGTGGGGAAACCTTAAAGAAAGAGATCACTGGGAAGAACAAGAAGCAGGTTGATGGACAATATTAAAATGGATCTTAGAGATAAGATATGATTATATGGATTGGATTGATCAGGCTCAGGGTAGGGACCAGTGGAAGGTTCTTGTGGACACGGTAATGAACCTTTGGGTTCTATACAATTCTGGGAAATTCTTGAATAGCTGCACAATTGGCAGCTTCTCAAGGGGGACTCACCTCCCTGAGTGAGTGAGTGAAAGAATTGTAGGCCTATTTTTTTAATGTTGCTACAGAGCATGTCCCTAATTCATAAATGCAGCAACGGGTAATGTTTATTTGAGAACAGCTGGTCTAGAGCACAGATCCACAGGCAATTGCATTATGCTACAAGCCAATAAACTGCACCCGTGCACCGTCGGACGATTCAAGAATCACGAGGATTTTCAAGGAATTTATCACGTCACTAATTCAAGCGACGGGCACTATAGCTTCTTTCCATGTGATAAAGCGGCCGTAGCTTAAAGCTGATGACCGATCACGCTGGTACACCTTTCGAACTTCGATCTCTTCGCCGGCCATCCCAAAATTTGTCGAGATCCATCTCCTTCCAGACCAATTCTGAACAGAATGCTACTTACCAACACTTGAAGCTACATAAATTCTGGAGTTGAGACAGCCTCGTTCTGGTTTTTATTCCTCAGGTTCACGGTTTGAATCTCGCCTGAGACACCGGAAATTCTTTGTTGTTTTCCTCAGTCCTCCAGGAAAATTCCTGAGTAGCAGCTGCTTCCTTCCAGATACTTTCTAATTCATCATTCACTTCTCATTTTATCATTCGGCACTGTAAGCTCAAGTTGTCCATGTACTTAACTACATAAGTAAACACTGCGTCATGAAGGCGTATAGGGGAGTGGATGTGTAGACCCACGTTTTCTTGACCTCGGCAGTAGTTGGAGGTGAAAGGTCAGCTTCGCGACCCGACCGCCTTACCCGGGGGGAAAGAACCCCTGGTACCCATTGGAGAGGAGGTTTGGTGGACCCAGGGCGGGTCTGAACTACAAGGAAAAGTGAAAATTCTTGACCTCACCTGGACTCAACTCCGTCCCCTCGGTCTTCGAGCCAGTAGCTAGTCTTTATATTGACTGCACTGTCCCGGCTCCAGTCCACACTGTACAGTCCGATATATTGACAAAAAATTAACTCCAAGGCCTGTAGTCCGCAAACAAACTATACCGACTGACCGCCGCTTGTTGGCGAAGTTAGTGCCAACCGCCTCTGTGATCTAGTGGCCAGAGTTCCTGGCTATAGATCAAGAGGTCCCGGGTTCGATTGCCGGGCCTACCAGATTTTCTGAGAATTACCGGGTCTGGAACGGGGTCCACTCAGTCTCGTGAGAACAACTGAGGAGCTACCTCAACGGAAAAGTAGCGGGTCCCGTCTAGAAAACCGAGGTTAACGGCCGTGGGGAACCGTTGTGCTAACCACGCGACAGCCTCTATCCTCTGAAGTTGGATATAATGATAGCGTTGTTAAATAAACCATGAACAAAAATAAAGCCAACTGAAATTCTAAAAAGGTAGTCTCCGAATACACGTCTCTAACAATGTAACCATACCGATCTGTGTGTCTCTTGTCACGTTTTTTTTAATGCTAGTGGAGTGGAACAAAATCCCTTGTACTGCGGCCACTTCTGGCCTATTGTACCAGCCCCAGATGACAGGTGAGGGCGATTGTGGAACAATTGGTGGAATGAAGATTGGCAGGAGAAACCGAAGTACTCGGAGAAAACCTGCCCCAGGGCCAATTTGTCCACCACAAATCCCACTTAACCAGACCCGGGATCGAACCCGGGCCGCCGCGGTGGGAAGCCAGCGACTAACCGCTTGAGCCATGGCGCGGCCTCTCTTGTCATGTTAGTAATTATTATTATTGTGTAGGTCTATAGTATTTGTAGGCGAGTTTACGTTGCGGAGGATGTAACACCGTGGGGGGAGAATGTATAGGGAACAACCAGAAAATGGACTCCGATAATTGAATCAGCATCAGACGGGATGCTGCCAACAAGAGCCCCCCCCCAAATACCACGAGCTGGATACTTTCATTAGCATTCTCTTCCCCTCTCCCTACAGGGTTCGAACATTTCCTCCTCCTCCACCCCCACACCCTCCAGTGTTGGATGCTGAAAGCTTAGTTTGTCCTACAACAAAATTTTCATCCCTCCTGACCCATCCCCTTATTGTCTGAGAGCTATGCAGTTCAATCTGTATATAAACAGTTGCTTCAGCAATGAGCAGAGTACCAGTTCTCCTGTGTCTTGACTAAGGGCAACATCACGTATTGCTGACATCCGGTGAGTATCATACCGTTTGCAGCAAAGTTCTGCATCTTCCATTATTTCGCTCTGTCTATCAGTGATAAATATGAATTCTAACTGTTCGCTTGCTATGCATGACATATAACGCTTAGAAACACTGACCTTGTGGTCTTGAGTTAAATATTACTTGAGTAATTCAGTGGCAGAAACGTCTGCTGCCATCTCTTGACAGTTTCTCCCTTAACGCCAAATATTTGTGGCTATTCTGCAACACAGATGACAGTTGTGGTTCTCACGGCTGTGAATGTGAAGACCATGATATTCTGAGATGCAATTTGGTTGCTAGGCGCCCATGTTTCGGAGACTGTTTGATTTTCCTGATAACTCCCCTACTTCAGGAAAGTGTGTGTCTGACTACAAAATTTTACGATGTCATAGCCCACAAAACTGCAATCTTAACAGAAATTATAGGTCTTGAGTTACCACATAAACGTACCGTCAGAAGATACCTTCAGAGAAGAAACAGCCAAATGTAGAGCTGCAGGTGACGATAAAAGGACGTCCGTACATTGAGTTCACGTGGCGAAGCACTCTCATCTTTTAAGCAGAAATTCTACTTATCAGATCGAAGGCAAGAGGTCTCAGAAAGCCTAAATGACATATATTTAATTATTACACTTCCGGTATAGATAACCGAGATTAACGGTCTTGTGAATCCTTTGCGCTGACAACGTGATACCCTCTATCCGCCAAAGTTGGCACTAACTTCGCCGACAAGCGGCGGTCGTTCAGTCGGTATAGTTCGCTTGCGGACTACAGGCCACGTAATTCCTAGTACACTAATGATTTTCTCAAAATCAAATAGTTCTATATAAACGCTGTTAAAGCCTATGGCATAATTTGGTAGGTCTTGAAAGTCTTACCCATGAAGTTGGCTAAATGATCACTGCTATTCGGGAGATGTCCGGTTCGAATACCAGTCGAGACACCGGCTAGACAGAGAGCGGATTTTGTGGCTTCATTTCAGCCTCTTTAAGTAAATTCCGGAATAGTGCCTTAAATTAGGGCACGACCTCTTCCCTCCACATCATTTCCAATTCGTTGTTGATTATCCTCCAATCGATTGTTAGTCTCAGTTAAAAAGCTAGCTAAATCTATCCCAGCAACAGGCCCTGGAGGCCCATACGGTTGTGAGATATCGAGGCTCCCACATTTTCTCTAGAAAATGGGCTCACAGATGGCGGTAAGGTTGTCAGCGTTACACGCCGCCCGCCCTTTACCCCCCAGGAATATACCTGGTACTCATTTCTGTTAGAGGCTGAGTCGATCCCAGGGCCAAAGTGCGGCTGGAAGGATTAGGTCAATTGAAAAATCCAGTGACCTCATCGGGAATCGCACCCGCGATCTTCCGGATTTCAGCATGGTGCCTCAACAAACTGCGCTAGCACGTGCCCCCTTAGCCTCAGTTATTATTGCCGAAGTATTTCGCGAGATGCTGCAGAACTGACACGTGGGGAGAGATGTGAGGTTGCTTAGCAACGGACACAGCGAACCCCGTCTGTTTTCTATCGGCGATTATGTTGCGCTTTCCTGTTTACTTTCATCGCAGAGACAAGTGGCCATTATCACTTACAGCGACTGGGAAAGTGGGATATTCCCCTTATGTTTTTTTGCGCTTACAGTTAGATGTACACAAGCAGGGCTTATTTTTGTTTCTTGTTCCTTATGCCCTTCTTGCTTTCACATACACGTTGTGCTGTGACCGTGATAAATACTCTGTGGGCCATATAACTCAGATTGGAGAGACGGACGGAGGCACTTCACACCACAGCATTTGGGGGGGGGATTCTGATTGTGTACCATCACAGCTCATAAACGGTTGAGAAAAATACATACATTTTGTATATATAATTGTAAGAAGTTCTTAATAAGCCAATAGCTGCTTCAGAATTCTGCGCTTTTATAGAACCGGAACCGCGTACAGCGGAGCCTGCTCTGAGCTCCCTGTTCTCTGTCACTCTACTGCCCTGTGTTGGGCCTTGGTCGCTTTTTCAGTTTCTTTAATTTATGTACAGTCAGTGGGATTCCTTGGACGGGGGATCGCCGCTACCTACACACAGACATCCATGCCTCGAGTGGGATTCGAACTCACGATCTGAGTGTTCGAGAGGGTGAAGACTCTTCATGCCTTAGACTTGAGGCCATTGTGAGCGGCAATATTGTGATGTCCTGACGTGAATACCAGCAAGCATTAGATGCATTTGATCTGCTCTTCATTTCCACACGAATAAAATATTATTTGTTACAGTCAATCCAAGAGAACACACGGTAGCGTAGTTCGTCGAGGCGCTATGTTCGAGCCGGAGGGTCGCGGGTTCGAGTCCCAATGTAGTGGATTTGTTTTTCAATTTACTTAATCATTCCAGCCGCACTATGGCCCTGGGGTCGACTCAGCCTCTAACAGAAATGAGTATCAGTAATCTTCCTAGGGGGGTTAAGGGCGGCCGGAGCTTAAGTCTGAAAACTTTTCCGCCATCTGTGAGCCGATTGTCTAGATAATGTGAGAGCCTCGACGTCTCACAACCATATGCGTCTCCACGGCCTGTTACAGGTAGAGCTTTACCTTTACCTGCATTAGGTAACTCGGCAGGTAAGTGTATGATTCGCCGGTCACGGTAGCCCAGCGGTCTGAGGCATGCACTGTCTTCGCTCGCTCGGAAGCCGGGACCGTGGGTTCGAATCCCACTCAGGGCATGGATGTTTGTGTGCGTTTTTCTGTGTTTGTCTACAGGTAGAGGCCTTGCGACGAGCTGATCACTCGCCCAAGGAGTCCTACCGAATGTGTAAGATCTAGAAAAACCGAAGTGAACGGAGTTCATGGAGGTAGGCCTAGGCCCACTGGGGCTGTAAAGGGTATGCTGATTCTATCTCTAAGGTCGCATTAATTGGAAATACGCAGGCCATACGCCATGCAAAAAGCCACACTGATTAGTTTGACGATAAAGTGCATTTATTTCAATTCACCGGTCTGTACTATTTTAACACAGAAAAACTTAATTCGCAGAAGCGGTAAGGCCCAAAGACATGAAGTTGGTCCCTTCCCAACTCGCGTCAGTTTAACCAACACAAGGGTATTCATTTATTGGAATGAATTTTCCGGTGTCGCCAAACCCCTCCGTTGCCTTGTGAAGTCGAAACAAATATCCCCGGAGGTGACTTCTACAAGCGACGCATCAGCCCTCCAAGAAGAGGCGTCTGACGTTAACACGAGTACCTCATTGCCAATTGGCTGGATTCTAACAGAGTTCCTTGCCCTTACATCGAATGTAGGCATTCTTGTTGGAACCAACGAAAGTCACGTCATGTTAAATAATGCATTTCCACGTCTGGAAGCCATCAGCCCCAGGAACTACCCCACCGGCTGAGCCCCTCTGGACCTAACTTCCAGTGACGGAACTTGCCTTGTGCTCAGATCCGTGACTGCAAACCCCACAAAAGAATTCCAGGTTCCGGGACAGACTCGCGTACTTCGAGCCCAATTAATAAATCAAAATTTCAACAAACGATCGAATATACGCTTATGATTTTAAACAGCTACAACATGCTGGTGATTTCCTAGGTTCTTGTTCTCATCTGGAGTGTCTGTCTGCTTCTGAAGAGACATCTGCACCCGCGAGTGCGCTATGTTGGTCGGTTAGCCCCTGCTATACGTGTATTTACTTTCACTGTTAGTCTGATTCTGTCTTGAAGCCAGTCAATCTATCCATTAATGAGAACATGAGTTTTGTGAACAGACAGGTCTTGGTTAGTGTGTCATGGAAAAGGCAATGTATCTCAAGTATCTCTGCATCCAGTGGTGATTTGGGTGACAATTGATCTTCAACTATTTAAAAAGTATAGCTGCTATTCATAAGGCAAACATTAAACAGAACTTGTATTTATTTAGGAATGGACATATTTGAAATGAAAACTGTTATTAAATGCTCCGGTAGTTTAGTTGGTTGAGTTACTATGCTACAAACTGGAAGGTCTCGGGTTCGAGTCTCGATGAAGTGCAATTTTCGATTTACCTAATCCTTCTAGCCGCACTATGGCCCTAGGGTCGACTCAGCCTCTATCAGAAATGAGTACCAAGAATCTTCCTGGAGGGTAAAGGGTGGCCGGTGCGTAAGGCTGACAACCTCACCGCCATCTGTGAGCCGATTATATAGAGAAAATGTGGGAGCCTCAACACCTCACAACCCTATGGGCCTTCACGACCTGTTACAGGGATAGCTTCAGGGGTATAAGAAACATGACTAAATCATAACACAAATAAAAAGCTGTGACTCTGACTTTCACATCGGAGCCTTGGGTTCATTCCCTGTTGACATCATATGAAATTCGTGATGGATGAAGTGACACTGTAGCAGGGTTTTCCCGATTTTATTCCGTTTTCCCCTACTGATAGTCATTCCCCGCTTTTGTTCCGTACGTGTCTGTCGGCATCCCCTGAAATGTGAGACGTTGTCCAGGAAATCTTATCACACCCTCGGGCGTCCACCTCTCGGATCCGACACTTGGCTGGCGGCTGAGTTTCATTTCAGGTGCTGTAGATGTCACTGCTTGTTTATTTGCAGACCCTTGGGCTCAACCAAATCCACAACAATGCAAAAGCAAAGTGTTGCAACATGTCTGCTTCTGCTGGCCGTGCTCCTGCTGGCTGAAATGGCTACCGCAACCTATAGAAAACCTCCTTTTAACGGAAGTATTTTTGGAAAGCGAGGCAACGCTGCAGGTGACTTATAACTCCCATTTCAATTAAGCAAGTTTTATGTCATTTAAGCCTCTAAAATTGGGAAAGATTTACCTTTAGAGAACAGGGTTTCCAGATGTATTATCTGCTATTGCTTATCTCTAACTGCTCATTCAGCTTGATAGCAAATTAATTGAAAGGTTTATACAAATAAATTAGTTACATACCTTTTTTGTCCATATTTTCTTTTAAATAAGCTCTACTGACATAATATAATTGATTATTTATTATAAAACACACCTTTGACAGATTAAATTCAGTTTTTTAAATACTTATGAATATATCACACGCCTCTTCTGCTACTTCCGGTTGTAGCATCGCCTAGGGAAAGGCCCCATAAATCGGCCTATGCACTGGACCAGAAGAATGCGAACTTCCCACACCAGAGGGAAACTCCGGGCTGTAAGAACTAGCACGGAAAGCACTGTGTTTTGATTAGTGGCTGTACTTATTTCAGTGATAAATATTTTATATTAATAGAAACGGATAAAAGGCTTCAGTTTTCTGTTATGTAAAGCTATTAACAAGAGGACGTGTGGTTATGCTTAGCTACACGCTACCTGAACACATCTGATACTTCGCTGAACCGCCTCAACAGCTCTCAGAAATAGATTTCGCTGAATACAAAATTAAAACAAAGCCAGCTCAATGTGGTACTGTTTAAAAAGATAGCTTCAACAGTTTCCAAGCTGAATTATATTATTTGTGAAGATTTCGTGACTCTGCATTTGCTGCAACTGGAGACTTATCCCCGAAATATGAAGATAATCATGCACAGACCTTAACGTGTATACGATAATCGTCTTCGATAAGGACAGGTTGCTTCTATTACCGACTCATAACTCTTTAAAAGTATGTAGGGGTAACTATATTTCTTAATATTGTCACGTGTTGTGTGTATGTCACGCGACAAATAACTTCACGCCTTAGTGGATATAGCGAATTTTATTGCAATTCGCTCTTACAGTCACACAATTTACAATTACACAATTACTGCCATCGGCAGTATCACAAATACTCCGAAGGTGTTACGTCGCCGCTGGCGGGGTAGGGGGTGTCCTGCATAGCGCAAATACATCACACTATGAAAACAAAATCGATCCTTTAAAAATTCTCTCAGTTTATGATCTGGTTAGGACCGACAAAACACCATCCGATTCTAATATGGAAGAAAAATCAAATCCAAGTTACACAAACTGGGTTTTATTTTCAATTTAAATGTTACCCGCTATAATCAGAAACCCTGATCTCAGTTTCAGATTACGATGGAGCGGGCAAGGCGCTCACTGCTATGTGTGAAATTGCGTCGGAAGCATGCTCCGCGTGGTTCCCTCAATCGGACAACTAACAGCGCCACTGCTTTCGACCCCCCTGCCATCTGCTGGAGCTCGAGGTAACTCTGTGTAGCTTACTTCTCTGTGCCGTGTCTTAACAAACGAGCACGAAATAAAACACAAACGATTTTATGTTCTTTTCTTAACTGAATTTCATTTTGCAGATTTTGACATCAGACACCGGCACACTCCCTTTGTCGTCTTGAATCCAGCGAGCAGAACGAAAAATGACGATTTTCAACTCTTTCCAGTAGTTCTCAGAGTCCCTGTTTCCGGTTCAACAGACGTGTCCAGAAATGGCGTCAATATGGAGCCAGCTTAGTCCTTTACATATATCAGCCTGCTATAAAATTATAGCAATATGAAATAAGTGTAATATTACAGTATTCTTGATACATTGTATGCCTATACCAGTATTATACACTACTGTTAACTGTTGGGAAAATATATATATATGCAACTTATCCGAAGCAGGAACATTAAAGTAAATTGTGTTGTATATTCCTACAAAAATATGCACTGCTTACTGTAATACTACTCTAATCATATCAGTCTGAGTGAGTATACTGATCTATTCATCCGAAATGCCATTCTCAATATCAAGTATTGGGTTATTTGGTAATTCCAGAACAAAATTTAGCTCACTAAACAAGGAATGTGATTCCGCTAGGAATCTTTTGACGTACGAAAACTGGTCATAAATTTTGATATATAAAACAACAATATTCTATGTAAGTTTTATTTATTGAACACGTCTTTATGTGTAACAAACAACAAATGTATCGCTGGGCTAAATCCATATGAGAAGAAATACATTGTAAATATTGTATTGACTTGGTAGAAAATTACACTCAGACCCATCTATTGGCAAGAACCATATTAAATTACTGAGAGAGATTTTCAAGTTTCTCCACAACTCTTCGTATTCCAATGAAAATCTGAGTCTTGTTGTTTCGCAGAGGCACAAATAGATACAGTCCCTTGTAAGCAGATTGTCGTAATTGCAATTAGAATAATTCTGGATATCGTTAAAATGGCGACAAAGAAGAAACGGCACACCTACCTAGCAATTGTAACAACTTGCACTGGGCTGTCTGCAATTTTTGCCAAAAAATGAGTGTAAAACATTTATAAAAGTCAGTGTAAAGCTCAGTAAGTGTAATACAATTTTGGACACAGCACTAAGTGAAATGAGGAAGCGAGGATTCTTCTGAACAGAAATGCCAATAAATTATTTATGATTCAAGTACAGTTGCAGTCATTAGCATCCTTCAGTATTAACAACGGAGATGGGATGTTCATTTGTCCTTGCCAGATAAACCTGAGGACGTAACAAAAAGCTCGAACTCATCACGTATTTTGCCTTTGAGTTTGGTTTCAGTCCTGAACTTTTTTAATTAAGATTCAAAATGCAATTCACTGGCTCTCTTTTAATATTGTACATAACGCTATAGCAAGTGTCACGTAACTTCGAACAAGGCCAAGAGCGCCAAGAGTTCGAAGTTACGTGACACTGTCTCTACCAACCCCTGGTATGTGATAACGTGTAGCCTAGTTGATGATACTAACATTTCGGAGGAAATTTCTCCTTCCATCATCAGGGTACAAGACCCCAATATGTACAAGTACTTTATTTTGGTTTAAATAGGATTTATGGGGACACGCCTTAGCGTAGCTGGTTGAGGCAGAATGCTAATAGTCAGAAGGTCGGGGTTTTGGTTTCCGATAATGTCATTGGATTTTTTTGAATTCACATGATCCTTTCAGCCGCACTACGGCCTTAGGTTCAACTCAGCCTCTAACAGAAATGAGTACCAGGAGTCTTCCTGGGAGTAAAGGGCGGTCGGTGTGTAAGGCTGACAACCTCACCGCCATCTGTGAGCCGATTGTCTAGAAAATGTGGGATCCTCGACGTCTTATAACCCTATGGTCCTTCAAGGCCTGTAGCAGGGGTAAATTCGCCTTTTTAAAACAGGATTTATTAAACGTTCGAAAGGCTTCATAGAGTGCTGGATGGAATGTAGAAAGAATCCCTGTATGAACATGTTTTCAGGCAAATATACAGGTTTCAGAGTACAATGCAATTGTGGCAGCCTCGTCATTATTGCAGATGCGCCTAGAGCTGCCTTTGTTAGTACATTTCGTGACGAACTAATTGGCTTGTTTCTGAGTTTTTATTGCCTGTCGTGAGATGGCTGCTCTGTATACGTGAGCAGCCTATGGATCACCTGCAGCCTGATCGTATGTGACTTCACGATAAGTCAACAAACTCTAGCACTGAGGGAGACACCTGTCAACCTGCGTAAAATGTACCGATTACGTAAGCTGTCATGGCTTCGGCAGAAAATAGGATTATGTCTCTCTGACTCATGTAAATTTTCAACTGTTTCAAATTACATCAAATGAAAGAAAGAAGTTCTACGAAAATCTTTTAATACTTGCTTTCCATAGTATCTGATAAGAAAGGGGATTCCGCAGTGACACGTATGGAGCTTCTAAGTCCAGCAGAGACCTCTGGTTCGAAAGTTAGGAAACTAAAGGCTTCGTATTGCGTTTCTGTATGTTTATCGCGTTTATATTCCGAGACCAGTGTCCATTGGGCTTCGAAATGTTGCTTTGTAACAATTAAGGGCTGCCAATTTTTGTAAAGAAAATGAATTACCATCCTGAAATTTTGGTAAGTACAGTGAATCTGCTTAGTAAATTAGGAAGTAAGATTAGTTTCATTCGAGTCTTGTGATTTTACAATTATACGCCCAAAATAACATTTTTAGTAATCCCATAGGCTCATAGGAAGCGCAGTCTTACTGTGACAGGGAACAGCGGTGTGTTAATATGGCGAGCCATCTCTGTGCATAACTTTCACTATTGCAAATTATCTACTGCTTAAATTTGTTGAACATAGCCTCAAACTTCCGGCTCATCGCGTTACATTTCATTTTTGACGCATTAAAAAGGCTCATAAAATGGGTAGGGATCTTCAGACCAAAATTCACATAAAAGATAAAGAGAATGTAAAGTGTTCCTGTGTTTCATTAATTAAGAACTATGACATGAAGACGTATAGGGGAGTGGATGTATAGCTCCATCATTCGTGACTTCGACACTATATGGAGCTGAGAACCAAACTTCGCATGCCTAGATAAATTTATAATAATAATAATAATAATAATAATAATAATAATAATAAAACAAAGTAAACTGTATATTTTCGGACAGCAATTGTCCTATTATTTCACATTAACAAAAAGGTAATTTCAATGACAATTGTGCGTATGTCGAACATATATATCACCGTATGAAATGCAAAGATACTGTGACGCCTACGAGAACCGGAATAGCACTACAGGTTGGATGGCCGAGGGGTTTGAGTTCGAATCCTGATAGGGGAAAGATTTTTCTCCTCTTAATGTTGTCCAGACCGATTCTGGGGACCACCCAGCCTCATATCCATTGGGTAAGGGAGGCGCTTTCGCTGGGGGTAAAGCGACCGGGGCGTGAAGCTGACCACTCACCACCAGCTAGTGTCTAGGTAAAGAAATTGTGGATCTATTCATCCACTCCCCCATACCCCTTCATGGCCTAGTGCTTAATCATTTGAACACAGGAACAATTTTACCTGCTTGTGGCCTCTATTGACATCATGCCTGTATTTATAACACGTTTCATGAAAATATGAGAGACCTGACACTGGCGGGCTTACATGCTTCTGCTTTCTTGGTAGAAATGAAAGGATGCCAATTAAGAATCTTCCTTTCCCTGGTTTGGCTCTGTTTTACTTACGCTCAAACGGATGCAATCTTCTGGGGCCTTCAACTTGTGCCCCTCTTGAGCGGAACCGCCACTACAGCGCAGCCATGTTTACGCGACCATTGACACGAACAGGTGACGAGGCACGAGGCAAGGCGCACTGCACCGTCCCTTCCGAGTTCCCGCTGCATGCCTGAAGCTCTGATGCCACTACTACTGATCATAATTTATTTATTTACGGTCTTGACAGCAGCGATAGTCAAGATATTGTCAAACAGAGGAAAGGATGATAATAAGGTAAAGGTATCCCAGGGCCGCGCCATGGCTCTAGCGTTAGTCGCTGGCTTCCCACCGCGGCGGCCAGGGTTCGATCCCGGGGTCTGGTCAAGTGGGATTTGTGGTGGACAAAGTAATGCTGGGGCGGGTTTTCTCCGAGTACTTCGGTTTCCACCAAATTCTCCATCATCATAATCACCCGGAGCAGGCTACAATAGGCCAATCAGTGGCCGCCGTGCCGAGTGGAGCCAGCTGGACTCCATCCCCTACTAAGCCAATTTAAAAAAGAGAAACTATCCCTGTAAGAGGCCGGGGAGACCCATAGGGTTTTGAGACGTCGAGGCTCTCACATTTTATAGACAATCGGCTCAGAGGTGGCAGTGAGGTTGTCAGCCTTACGCTCCGGCCGCGCTTTACCCGCCCCAGGAAGATTCCTGGTACTCATTTCTGTTAGAGACTGAGTCGAACCTAAGGCCGTAGTGAGGCTGAAAGGATTAGGTAAATTGAAGAAAATCCAATGACGGGACACATACGAACGAATGTACCCGCAGATGCACAAGGGCATGTCTGAGTACATGAGATTCCCTGTCAGAAGCGAAATTAAACGAACTGGAAATTACATTCCAATGGACTAAATGTATCCGTCAAATTCATTCTGTGCGAATTTTGGTTCCTGCAAGGGTTTAATATTCATTTGTTCTTCTCCATCTCCCCCCTCTCTTGTGGCAGAAGTAGTGGGTCTGGAACGGGGTCCACTCAGTCTCATGGGGATAATTGAGGGGCTGTTTCAAGGAAATAGCGGCTCCGGTCTAGAAAACCGAGATTAACGGCCGTGGGGATCCGTTGGATTTACCACGTGACATCCTCTATCCTCTAAAGTTGGCACTAACTTCGCGGACAAACGGCGGTGGGTATAGTTCGCTTGCAGACTCAAGCCACGGAGTTTAGTTTAGAGTAATCTAAATTCTAATTCTTGTGGCAAAGAAGGTGCTAGTTAACAATTAGCTACGTATTTAGGTCAAAACTTGTGGCTACCCAACTCCATGGAGCTGAGCCCTTCTTGAGAGGTAGTCAGTTGCGTAGCTACTCAAGAATGTTTCAATATTTTATGGAATTCGAAAGTTCATTACCGTGTTCACAAAAGCCATCCACTGGCCCTGTCCTGAGTACATGAATCCAGTCCATACCACCCAATCTTCTCGCTCTAAGATTTATTTTAATATTTCCCACCCACCTACATCTTGATCTTCCTAATGGTCTCTTTCCTTCTGGCTTCCCCACCAGTATCCTGTATGAATTCCTCTACTCCCAATTCGTGCTATATGCCCTGCCCATCTCATCCTCCTTGACTTAGTCATTGTAGTTATAACTGGAGAAAAGTACAAGTTATGAAGCTCCTCATTATGCAGTTTTCTCCATTTACTGTCATTTCACCCCCTTCGGTCCGGATATTCTTCTCAGCACCCTATTCTCAAACACCCTCAGTCTATGTTCCTCCGTTAATATCAGAGATCAAGTTTCACATCCATACAGAACCACAGACAAAATTATAGTTTTTACATTCTGACAATTATGCTTTTAGACAGCAGACGGCCGATCACGGTGGCCACGCGTTCTAAAGCATGAACTGTTTTCGCTCGCACGAACGCTGGGATCGTGCGTTTGAATATCGTGCGTGGATATCTGTGTTTGTGTTGTCCTGTGTGTAGTCCTTTGGGCGGGCTATCACTTGCCCAAGGAGTCGTATTATCTGTGTAAAAAAGATTGTGGAACTGAAGAAGTAGCCAGGACTCAATGAAGTGTCTGTAGAGACATTGATATATTATGTATTATTATACAGACAGCAGACGAGAAGACAAAAGGTTCTGGACTGAATGGTAGCAAGCATTACCCGAGTTCAGTCTCCTCTTGATTTCCTTCTGAATCAAATTTTGATTTGTTACTTTGGTCCCCAAATATTTGAACCGTGTTACATTTTCAAAACATCTCTCACTTATATTTGTGGCATGGTTTTGCACTGAATTTTGTTGACGAGACGGCAACATATATTTAGTTTTCTCTGCGTTTACTTTTAGAAGAAAACTCCTTGCTAGCATCAGTTGACTGTTCTGTGTTTTTCTTTATGGTATCTATGGTATCTATGTTATCACCCAGTAGATTCACATCATCAGCATAGACCAACAGCTGATGTGTCCCGTTTCATTTCAGTCCCACCTGGTTTCCCTGGACCTTCCTGATGGTCAATTCTTGTATGAAATTAGAATTATAATTCTTATTTCATACAAGAATTGACCATAATTGACTATAATTATAGGTCTTATTTTTGTCATTTATGTCTATAAATTTATTTGGCAGCTAAATCGCTTTTCTTGAAAATTTAAAAAATGGTATTCAAGTTTCGTATAGATCAGAGACTGTTACTAACGGCTGGAGCAAGAATTTCCATAGAAAAACTCCGAACCATCAATAAGCATATCTGCATTATAAACAAAATCCTTTCGGTAGCTTAGGACTTGAACATGTGGACGGACAGATCAGCGTAAGTTAATTTCATATCAGTCCAAACAATGCACAAGAAGAGCAAGTTTTCCGTATATGCCTATTTAGGCCTGCTGTTATCGCTACAGGCTTGGAGGCCCGCATCTGAGCCCCTGCTCCCTGCTGTAGATCTGTCTGCAGAGATACAAATCACTATGACAACACAGATGAGACATGACTGGTATTGCCCTTATATAAAGAGGCAGAACATACGTTGGTGTCTTCAGACCGGAAGATCTCTGGCCAGCGAGAGGTTGCAGTCGACAGAGCCGGTGAGTTCGTACATACTTGTACGGGGCTTTGAAATTTGTTTCGGAAACATTTATCTTTATTCCCAAAACAGTGAAGAGAACTTCCTAAGTTCTAAATATATTAAATATATATTAATTTTAATATTTTATTTGTAATATATAATTCATCTAAGTATTATAAAGATTTAGTTCCTACGATGCAGAAAACATAATGTGCCTTTATTACAAAGATAACTCGGTTAATGCTGTTTAGACAAACAATCACTGTATATTTTGAGAGTAATGAAAAACCTCATAAATAAATTCTGTCTGCAAGACTGGTTCAATTTTACAGCTGGTTAAACCGGCAATAGCTAATTTTGTAACTATGAAATTTACCAGATGAAAGTTAAAATATGGCTGCAGTCAGCCACATTCCGTAAGATCGTGACCATAATTCTCACCGCCGTGATAACCTAAAATCTCCTAAGGTCATAACAGTTCACTTATTGGACATTTAATTACTCACATAACGAATTATTTTTAGATCTTAAGTAATAATTTTAAATTATTTAGTTAAGAGTGCGTAGTTCTTAGGGATTTGTAGTGGATCAAGTGGAAGTGGTATGTTAAGAGGCTGAGTCCTTCATCAGGAGGGAACGGCGCGTCTTCGGATCGTGGTTACGGAAGACGGTCTCCGTACACGGAAGGTAAGCGCATGAAAACGAAAATGGGTGGTCCACCAATTTGGAGGTTGTGCGCTGATAACTACTTCTCGCCATAGAAACGTTAGCATGCAATGAAACATCACAAGCGGCCTTCGACGTAGAGCGGTTTTGTCATGGTAGTCACTGTAAGTCGCCGTGCAGTCTAAGGCATGAACCGTCTTCGCCCGCTCGAACGCTGGGATCGTGAGTTCGTATCCAATTAAAAGCATGAATGTCTGTGTGCGTTTACTCTGTTTGTCTTCTTCTGTGTGTAGGCAGCGGCCTTGCGACGGCTGATTCCCCGTCTAAGGAATCCTACTGACTATGTATAGACTAAGAAAGTGAAAAAGCGACCAAGATCCACAAGGTCTGCAGAACCATAGATAGACAGCCTCTGTAAATCAGATTCGTTGACTCCTTTGGGAGACAGAGGCGCAATTTGGCTGGAGGTTGTGGGGCTATTATTCCCGGCAGAGGTAAGAAATTTATTTCTTCCCCACGGCCCTCAGACCGGCCCTGGGGCACACCCAGCCTCATATCCAGTTGGCACCAGCCGTCCAACCCGTAACAATGGATAACTCAGGAAACGTTTTTCGATTCCTGGTAGGAATAAGAGATTTTTCTATTCTCCATACCGTCCAGACCGGCACTGGAATCCAACCAGCCTCCTATGTGGTAGGTACCTCGGGCTTTTTCGCAATGGGTGAAGCGGACGAAACGTGAAGTTTATCCCTCATGTCCATCTAATGCCCATAGGCATTCATAGTCTGGTATTTTATTATGCACCTATTAGATAGGCAACCACAAAGTTGGTTGTCACTGCGCCATCACTGTGAAGTACTTGAAGTAACTCAGTCGGCCAGAAGAGAACTAGTGTCTGCAGTTGGTTGGACAGGAGGCTAATGATGACGTCACAGTTACAGCATTCGTTCCTGCTACATATTCTTCGTTTCTTTTCCTGTTTCTTCTATGTATTCTTCGTTCTTCTTTTTTCTCTTTCCTGCCTCAACTTTTCTTTATTTCTTCTCTCTTCAGCCTTTACTTACTCTTCCTTCTTTTATATTGTTACGTGTTTATGGCTCCGTGATTAATAATAATAACGGGTTCTGGTTTGGATGATTGGATTTATTGACACCTTCTTGTACAATCTCCCTTAATCACTCGCAATCGCTCTTCAGCCGAACCCTTCTTCCTTGCCTGTCGAGGACTCGCTCCATTCTCGATCCCGCTCTACGTCAACTTCTGAAATCGAGTGTCTTATATCAACTTTGCACGGACCCCACGGAAAATACAGCTTGTATTGTTGAAAAAGCCTGTTTACCTCGCCTTTGCCTAACAATAGATCTATTATTCCTCACGTTTCTTTCTGAGAGAATGTTGCCTAATTATGGGCATGTCGCGGACATATAGAAAACATTTCTTGCAATCCTTTTTCTATTATTGCTTTCGCGTATTTCAGGCGTTGCCTAGAAATGGGTCTACATGTCACGATATCTTTATCTGACTTTCTCTTTTTAATGATATTATTTCTTACTATTATATAATTTCCCTTCGTTCTCCACTTCCTTCTCCGTTTCTTCCTGTACTCACATCTGAAGACATCTGAAGATTCATTACGTTACTACAAAACCTCGTCATTTACACGTAAGTCTCCTCCATGTCACCTCATTGCTCTTCAAACTTTCGTAACTACTCGTAGCTTCCACAAGCTCAGTCTAACTCTGTCTTCAGACATGCGCAGTGTCCCTTAACTTTCGCCCTATGCTTCATCTTTCTTAGTTTCGAATATTCTACCCATCAGCATTTTGTTCTCAAACATCTTCGAGTTAAGATCTTCCCTCAAATGCAGTCCAAATATCAGATCAATACAAAATATTGTCTCAGTTCACAAACAGCCTCATGTATCCCATTGAACACTATAAAACACACGCAGTTGACACAGAATTTCCTTGTAACCTAAGAATGTTTTCTTTTCGAATTGAAGCGAGTGGGATCTGAACCGCGTGGGCTCAGAAGGTCACGCTCTGCCACTTGAGCTCGAGTGCATTTCGGTGGGTACTCTCTGATCAAAAATCGGGGCCGGTCGGCAATGCGTCTTCACCAGTTACCGACACAGAAATGTATAGATATCATATTGTACTGCATAATAATGAAGTGGGCTTAATTCTGTGGTTCTCTCGTCCAGAAAGTTTAAATTGGTTGTAACAAAAATCGGTCACTTACTCCTGGAGCTTAACCCTTCTTGAGAAGCCGCCAGTTGTGCAGCTACTCAAGAATTTCCCAGCGTTTTATGGAACCCGAAGGTTCATTACCGTGTTCACAACAGCTATCCACTGGCCCTATCCTGAGCCAGATCGATCCAGTCCATACCATCCCATCTTATCTCTATAAAGTCCATCTTAACATTGTCCACCCACATATGTCTTTGTCTTCTTAGTGGTCTTTTTCCTTCTGGCTTCCCCACCAATATCGTATATGCATCACTCTTCTCTCCCATTCGATCTACATGCCCTGCCCATATCACCCTCCTTGACTTGATCATTCTAATTATACTTGGCGAAGAGTGCAAGTTATGACGCTCCTAATTTTGTAGTCACGTGATAACAATGCACAAATGAAAGGCAAAATATCTAACAAATCATCTCCATGAAGTAGAAGTTCCTTGAGAAGCTGCTGGTCCTTCAGCCTATTAAGAAATCCCCTGCCTTTCATGTAACCACAAAGTTTATTATCGTTTTCACAAGAAACTGCCATAGGTCCCCATCATGAGGCAGTTGAATCCACTCCACACATTTACATACAATGACTTTATGATCCATTCTTATGCTGTCCCTCATAATAATAACAATAATAATTACAGGCTTAATTAAATTTGCCTTAAAAATAAGATGTGAGAATGTGGACCGGGTTCATCTGGCTCAGTTTAGGGTTCGGAGGCAAGATCTGCTTATGTAAAGGCAAACTATGCTTAAGCAGCAGAGCGACTAGAAACTCCTCAAGAACGAGTCTGCTCCGTGGAGTTCCTTAGATGAAATCAAGGGTCAGATGTGTAGGAGACATAACACAAATGGGGGGGAGGGGATAAATTCGTGAAAATGTTGTACGGAAGAACCCAGAACTACAGGGCCTACCTAGGAGTGGATGGGAAGATAATATTAAATAAAAACACACTACATGACCTGTAGTCCGCAAGCGAACTATACCGACCGAGCGACCGCCGCTTGTCGGCGAAGTTAGTGCCAACTTTTGAGGATAGAGGGTGTCGCGTGGTCAGCGCAACGGATCCCCAATGCCTTTAATCTCGGTGTTCTAGACCAGAGATAACATTAAAATAGTTTAAAAATGTACTCTGTTTTATGTGCTTGGTTGGTTTGTGGGTTAGTTGGAAGAGATTCGACAATATGAAAGGAAATGTCAGAAGGCATACGAAGAATATGACTGAGATCCTAACACAGTTATACATACTCTTGTAAGTCAGCAGGAAGATCAGACATGGCTTGATTAAGAAAGAGTGGGGTAGATCAATTTAATTATTTGCTGTGAATAGCCTGAACCTTGAGGTTCATCTAACTAGACCTAACAATATAGGCGTGTCCACGTTAAGTGGGTCCCTCGTCACACAGCGCGGCACGTTCTCAGGTTGCGATGGAGGAGACGGCGACTAAATTGAATATGCAGTTACGGACAGCAGACAAGAGGTAGTCCTCCAGCTTGGGGATTGTGCATGGGGCTAATAACTCCTCACTTAAAAAAATAAGCTTGTTACGAAATGTAACAAAGAGCCATATTGGTGAGAAAGCCGGATAGAAAGAGACCACTAGGAAGATGAAGAATTAGGTGGGTGGATAATATTAAAATGGCTCCTAGATTAGATGGGGTGATATTACTGGATTTATCTTGCTCAGGATAAGGCTATTGTGAACACGGTAATGAACCTTCGCATTTCATAAAATGTTCTTGGGTAGCTGCACAACTGACGGCTTCTCAAGAAGCAGAGTAGTGGTTGTAATATCTGCCGGTTTGTCGTTTCCATGGATACCGAGCGCAAGAGTAATATCAGCTAGTTCCGAAAGAACCGGAAGATGGCAGAGGTGGACTGCAGTTCCAGTTAGTACTAGAGCGTCCTCAGTTCATAGCGTGCAAATTCAAGGCATTCATAACTTCATTGTCCCTTAAGTACTGCAACATAGTAAGGTTGGTCAGTAGAAGGGTTATATGTGAAACCGTAGCTAGATATAGAGGCCAAATATGTCCTTTGAAATTTCAGTAGGCATTGCATTGTTTTTTTTTATTCAGTCCACGCCTGTCATAAAACACTGCGACTCTATGGACAGAGTGGTTAAGACGGTTCAGAACGTATATCTTTTTTTGAGAACCATTCCAAACATATAAATACATTGTGGTCGGTATCGCGACAGGCTGGACAACAGAGGAGTGAGGATATAGTCCCGGTAGGGTCAAGAATTTTCTCTTCTCCACGTCATCCAGACCGGTTCTGGGGCCCACCCAGCCTCCTATCCAATGGATTCCGGGGGATTTTTCTCTGGGGTAAAGCGGCCGGGGTGTGAATCTGACCACTCACCTACAACTATTGCCGAGGTCCAGAAAATGTGGATCTATACATCAACTCCCCCATACGCTTTCATGGCGTAGTGCTTAATTAGTTAAGCACAGGAACAGTATTACTTTTTACCTTACTGTGGGTAAAGTGAAGATAGCCTTAGCGATAAATCAGGCGGTGCATGAGGTTACCACTGTGCTTTAGAAATGTATGACGGTACAGCTCGCTGGATGTGAAGTGCTCATGACCCTGCAGTTTGAATCGTTCAGACATCACCGCTGTTGAGCGAACTTACACGTCATGGGTGAGACCGACCCGACTCATCGGCCCGAGTCTGAGCTTGCATAAAACGTGCAGAGCCGAGTGTAAGTAGGAGTGACCAGGGCTGCCCCCCGGGACCTCTACAAAAGAGAAATAGAATCCAAAGATTTTAATGAGACATTTTGGTTTTAAAATATTTGCATTGCAATTATTATAAGCAATTAGTAATGTCATAAACTGGATTTGTACAGGGGCCGCACAATTGTAAATCCGACCGTGGAGACATAATACTGTAGCGTGTAGAGCCGTTTCTAGGCAACTGCTCGATAAACACGTTCTCGCGGCAACGAATACGCGTGCAACAATAGAGGTACTTTTGGAAATTCTTTTGTACTCCTTAACTGGAAAGGGATTATAAGGAGGACAATTGAAGTAAGAATAGTTCCGTTGGAAGGGAGCCGCTGTTTAGAGATGCCTTGAGCTCGGAAAAAGAGAAATAGCCATTGTTAGAAACTGTCACCAGGCAACTACTAGTGAAGATATTGCGGGCTGGAAAAGACAGCGTGATTTTTTTATGTATGGCAATAGCGATAGTGTTATAGTTATTTCTAGTTACGACCTGAAAGTGGTCAATAAATCCGATATGTATTCCCAAACCCCGTCTATAGTCACACATACACTTGATAATACATAAAAATAGTTAGTGACGGAACAATTATGTATGTCCCAGTCGGGATTAAACCCAATAAACTGCCCTTTTGTTTTAACGATGTAGAACTTGCGCCAGTTATACAGGTAGAGATCGTAACATTTCTTGTAACGTATCTTTTTTTTCTTTTGAGCATGTCACGTTGTTTCTCGCGAGACTGTACCAATGCTTTGACCCTAACGCACATCCCACGTTCACACCTCTTATACTTATGGTTCACAGAAAGAGAAGGAAAAGTGAAGGGGTATCTAAGTGTATTTTAGGAGCTCTTGCCATTATTGGTTAACACATCTTGAAACGGAGAGGAGCTGCAGTAAACACCAGTATCTGCTGAGAGAGAGCCGGAGGAAGCTGTGCGTGGAGAGAGCTCTGCGGGCTGCACTGAGGTAGGCGCAGTGTGGACATTTAAGTTAAAATTCGCTTAACAGGAAAATTAATATTTTTGGATCTAAAAATATGCTTGTTTACACAGAGTAACATTAACCTGTATAAGATCTGAGGTTCTCATGATGGCGAATATAACCATTTGAAGAATGAATTGTCTTTAAATAGTAGGCCTATATAGAATTTCAGTTCGTACCTCACAGGAAACACATCGCGTCCCCGCTACAGGAATCAGTCTGTAAGCGCTGCTCAGGGAATGGAGAAAACTGTTTATTGTTAGAGCCATGCGAGTCACACACCCAGTGGGTAGAATGGTAAAGCAAGTGGTACACACAGTGGCCACTGGGATTTAAGGGGTTAATATCGCGGTATTCTGGTGCATGACGCCGTGTAGTTAAATACTAAGACTTCAGAGGAACCTCCTGCTTTCATCTTTAGGGTTGCAGGAGAAGGATTCCTCCGAAAAGTCGTTACCCATCTATTATTTGGCATCATATCCTAGATTAACGTGATATTAGCAGTAACCTCGTGCCCTGCATTCTCAGGTTAACCCTATAAAACACAAAGAATTCATTTCATAGCCTAAACGAAACTCCTTAGCTGTCCGCCAGTAAGATACATCGGTTAATGATTAGGAAAATAATCGATGTTTATTGTGAGAACCAAAATGGACGCTAAAATGCAATCTGTAATGAAGAATGTAGAGTTTTGATAGGTTAAAGTAAGTGGTACATATTAAACCACTGAACTGTGGGGGGTTAAAACAGGCTATAGGGGTTTTCTCCTTGTTCTTTACTGGCGTTGAAACCCTGCATGGGTCTTGGCCTCCTCCATTGTTTCCTGACAGTGAATATTCCCAGTGGGGGTTCGTTAGCCGCACGCCCAACCCCCAGCTTGGAGGACATAGGTGGCTTTACCAGGAGTTTACGCTGCCGCCAGCATAGCTCTCCGGGTCATTAGGGCGCGCAAACCTCGTCTCCACGATAAGGTGATAGTCCTCGTGGAGGGGTATTGGCCAACATATCTAAATATTCAGCAGTTAATTCGTAGGGATGTGAAACTTTTCCTCTCATTCTGAAGAGAATTGCTAAGGCATTATCTGAGCATCCAAGAGCTAGAAAGTGTGCAGATAAGGAGTGACATTCAAAACAATTAAACAGGGGAGGCTGAAATTGTTGGAACACAAGTAACGTATCGATAAATCAGAAATACATTCGATATTTCCGTTTGGAAAATTCAAGCAGTGAGTCTGCTCGGATTATGTAGGAGTGCGAGATGAATATACAAGAATTTATCTTGTTTTTCTTTCCTCTTCCTCGCACACTGGAGCACAGGGCTGATTTATCAGTTTCATGATCATTTTAGAGACTGTAGGATCTCTTGGACTGTTGATCAGCCCGTCGCAAGTCCTCTACCTAAACACAGGGCAACACAAACACAGAATGAAAGCATACACACACCAAACATTAATGTTTTGTGTGGGATTCGAACCCACGGTCCCGGCTTCCGAGCGAGCGAAGACAGTACATGTCTTAGACCGCTCGGCTACCCTGACAGGCAGAATTTATATTAGGGAGACCTAAATAATAGAATTATAGGGAACTGAATTGGCTTGAACGGGTTTAGGGTAAAGATTTCTGCCCGGATTTTGTGAATCTGTTGGACGTCTGTTTAAACTCCGATTTGCTCTGTAGATTATACTTTTTTGTATGCCTTCTAAAACCTGGCTCGATTTGTGTAAATTTTATAATTTCGGTTTCGAATTTATTTGGTGCCTTCAAAACAATTCTGTTGCAAGGGGGCCGGATCTTGACAGGTTTTTACCGCGACGAAGATTCGCATTGCGGGTTCCTGCCTCATGGAACCGTTCGGTGCGGTGGGTTTGTGACAGCTTTCATGAAGACGCATGCTGCCTCCTTGTTCAGGGTAGGAAAACATCCATATATAACTTGATATCCTCACTTAGAATTTCGGAAACAAGATTCAGTTCGTAAATACCATCAGATTGAGAATACAATCGCAGAGAGATGAAACTTGTGCCGTATCGTTTTAATAAGCGGAAGGATGTGAGTTTGATTTCAAAACACATTAAATTATTTGGTGTATTGCGCAGTTCTCTCATGACAAATATATCCGTCACTGTTACGAAGCAATGTTTCTCAATCTGTTCGTGCGTCATACCACATGAAACAGTTCAACGAATATCCCAACCCCGTAGAACTAAGAGCGACTTCGAAATACGCAACTTAATTTGCAAGTGCCCTTATCATAAACTGCCAGAAACAATGCCTAGCTGCATATCTGTAATATGAGTATTATGGTTGCATATAGACGCGTTTCTATCTACCGAAATAAGCAACTATACAGTGGCCGTTACTAGGCAACAACTCATTAACAGCAACAGAGGAAAGGTGCTTTCTGTGCCGTCCGTGCCAGTTAGCTGTTGACTGAGTTGGTTGGCGAGTCAGCGAGCTAGAGAGCCGCTGCGGTTCAGTCGTTGCGAGCTGTTTCTGTTAGAAGCTGGTAGCTGAGGCCGGGGACAGTTCGGGAACACGGAGGAAGGGGAACGTCCGCTGTTGGAAGCCGCTACCAAGCAACGACAGTGAAGACATGACTGTGGCACTACTGTGTGTGTGTGTGTGTAACACTGTTACTGTTACCAACTGTAAACCTTAAAATACGGTCACCGCTGTATCAAAGAGTCCAATAAATCAGGCCATAATCCCAAAATCGATTCAGAATAAAGGCAATGCCCCCCTACAATATTATTCAGGGGTATTCCGAAAATTACGACTGTGGTACTTCTGGTAAGAATCTTTCTTACCATTAGGATTACCGGTACCACAGTGTGAAAAACGCTGCCACCAAATGCTATTAATGGTAAAGTTAAAATTTTCCTTGTACTTAATTAATTAATTAAAAATATAAAAATGAATATGTGATAACTACAGAAGGATTGAAGCTAATGAAAGTGAGCCTAAACAGAAAACATAAGAAGACAGGCCTAGTTTAAATATTGTAACATGTAGAGCCAGGCAACGGCGTTATAAACACCTTCTTGCTTAAGGTCACACAACAATAGGACGAATGTTTAGAGCTCGATGCTAGACAATAACCAGCGCGCCAATGGACGGGCGAGATAGCTATCACGTGTCTTGTTTTCTGTGTGATCTGCGCTACGCAACACTAGAACTGTGTTTTCTGTGCGTGGTCGCGTGCCGAGAGGATATGAGAAAAAACGGGAATGGGAATTGACTTCCCCCGTGCGGAGGCGCGGTCGAATACCCCCACCGTGACCCTGCGAGTCGTAGGAGGCGACGAAAAGGGAAGTCTCAAATCTGAGACAGTAAAATAAGGTCTCGAATCCCAAGGGACTCGGACTCAAGAAAGACCGCGCTGGCAAGGGCCAGCAGCATATGGAAAAGACAGACCGGTCCTCTCGTCAGAGATGGCGCCACACAAAAACAAGACTGTAAATGTCAAACGGTAATAATTAACATATGATCGTGAGCCCCAGATGGTGCTCGACATCAAGACTTACTGACTGACTGACCGTTAGTCGCAATGTGACTTTGGCTTTGACTTGGAATTGACTGGGCTTGAGTTCCGAAGTTCCAAGGGAACAATAGTGTGGCCAGAAGAAGAATTAGAAGGCTTAGTGTGTGACGTTACGTGTGCTGTAGTTACAGTAACCTTGAGGGTATAAGAACTAATTGCAGTTACGACTAGGGAAGATCCAATAAACCGATTCACCAATCCACGTCGTAGTCACTGAAACACGTGACAATAATATCCACGAATTGTTTTCATAATAATAAATTTATTTAGGAAGAATATATAAAATCTGACCCTTAAACCCGAATCATAAAACGAAATCACGAGAATATAACCGCTCAGAAATGATTGCGAAACTTACAAAAATTTGCAATGACATTCATACCTAGAATTGTATGAGGTGTTGATTATTCACTTTTTTGTTTCCAGCGGGTTTGCTTCCAGATCGGCGCTTGAGCACACAGCACTCGACTCAACAAGAACTGACAGAGCCATGAAGAAATCTGTTAGCCTAAGTTGGAATTTAACAATGAGAAACTGCTACTCGTTTGGTAAGTATGACATTATTTCCATCTTTCCGAACACCAACTCTTTCTTTCGAGGCTTCTTTAATGACCTTCTATCAACTGAATACATTCTATCACGTATAACATTGAATGGAAGAAGTAGTAGTGATTATAATTGGTGAACCAGAAGGATGTGGACACAAGCTGTCTTGGTTTCTTCTGGGAAACGTCCCTCCGTTTTCTAGAGACCGAGACTCCTTTACTAGCAGCGCTTACGGCAGACCACACTTTTGTAGTCCATCTTAGGGTGGCCGCACACTACCTACGTCAAGACAAGCATCAAGACATGAGACAAAATACGCAGTCTTGCTTCATTCGTGATTCGTCAGCATCATGAGTCAGACCGGTGTGCGCCGATTTTCATAATCTCATTCGTTTCAACCGTGCTCCTTTCTTTGCGTCATGCCGCAGACATCGCGTCTTGAGCTTGACTGTTATATGTCTTGACGCATGGTGGCGTGCTGTCTCGAAAGAGTTCCCTTTAAATCAACGGTTTGCTAAGGTTCCGTTTCTACGAGCGTTTTGGCACATCCATTTTTGACGGATCACTTATTTAATGATCTGTTTCCATATACTGTGTAGATTGATGAATCATTTGCTGATGCGTGTCACAAACACTTGTGGGAAAGGGCCCAAGGAAGCCATAGGACCAGACGAATGCTTGCAGGTCTCATAACCTAACAAAGTACAAACCGGAGACTCCTAAAATGAAAGGAAGAATTGGCAGTAACTACACTGCGAAATTCTGTACCAGAATTCTGTGTGTATTCTAAAGTCTGATTGAAGTTAATTTAGTATGAGGCCACAGGTACAGGTCTATGTTATGACTTCGTAGGTTATGTTGTTCAGAGTTTTATAGAAGGAAAAGAAGAACAAGTTATCACAACCAAAGTGATAGAATTTGAATTAAGTTGTGATTTAGTTCAAATGATTGTATAACAGGTTTGGTTCTCATAACCAAAATACATAATAGAGAAGAGTTTATTAGTTGATTTTTAAGTCTCCAATTTAGTGACTTTCCTTTTTCGATCTTGATTAATTATCTCAAGAATTTTTCTATAGTTTCTCGAGTTGTAAACACTGACTAGTTCTAGGCAGAGTTGTTTTGTTTAGCCCCAGCCAGGGCTGCAGTTGATCTCTTACTGAAACTGTTTTCATGGTTCTGTGAATTAATTGTAAGAAGTTAAACATGTGACTATAAAAATCATCACATTCTATGCTCGTCCATTTGTAAGTTTAAATTTCCAAATAAACTTAATAATTTCGATTAAATTTAATTTGGTATACAAAATCTTCCCTATATTTCTAAGATGAACTGCATTTTCATTCAAATATAATCTCTACTTTGTGTGATGTTCGAACTGAAATTTATCATATTTCTAAACAAGCTCGTAGATACGTACCAACAGAACATACGCGTTTGTTACGGAAAGCATTACAAATGACGTATTAGTTAGTCACTTTTTTATTGCTAGTGGGGTGGGACTAAGTCCCTTGTACTGCGGCCACTTCTGGCCTATTGTACCAGCCCCAGATGATAGGTGAGGGTGATTGTGGAGCAATTGGTGGAATGAAGTACTCGTAGAAAACCTGCCCCAGGGCCACTTTGTCTACCACGAATCCCACTTGACCAGACCCGGGATCGAACCCAGGCCGCCGCAGTGGGAAGCCAGCGACTAACCGCTTGAGCTATGGCGGTTTACCAACAGTAAGTTTGTCTCGGCGCCAAGGCTTTTGAGGCTCATGACTAGAGTTTCTTTTTTGTAACTGAACACTCACTATTATCATCCTTACGTAATAGCCTCTCTGAAGAAAGGAAAATACTGTACTTATACCCACGCTCAAATATTCGAAATATTTTACCGGATAAGCGCATGAACCTACTCACGTTCTTACATAAAATTGTGTTTAGATTAAAAGGACACACAGACCAATAATATCTATATAATTATTATCGAGAACAATTGAAAAGTGTTCGGTAATTTTAGCATGTGTTCTGAAAACCATTGTTGCATGTTCGGTAATCTTAGCATGTGTTCTGAAAACCATTGTTGTATGTTCGGTAATCTTAGCACGTGTTCTGAAAACCATTGTTGTATGTTCGGTAATCATGTTCGGAATTCCATTTTTGATAAGATACACAAGTAGGAAATACGTGTATGTACAAAGTGTAACAATTCTTGTTTAAAATCCTGCAAAACCACGAGGTTTATGGAGAATTATGTTGGATATACATATGTACTTCACCCTCCTCTGCAAGTTCTGCTCGGAACACTTTCCTCTCCAACAGATACGCTCAAGACTAGCCCATATTACATGTAGGTCTACATATAAAGAGCATATTATTTTTGTCTGACTTCAGGGAATATTGAAATAATTCTACTAAGTTCAGTAAGGAGCCCCAGTATTATATTTAAAGAAAATGCCTTCAGCAGTTCTTGAGTTCTTTCCTAGATACAGATGGACAAAAGGGGCATTGGTAATATCACACATCAGTGTTCCATTTATTCAGTATAATGCAGTTCAGAAATGCTTTAAATATTTCCAGGTTTGCCGGTGATAATGGCGATCACCATACTCATGGTCCTCACGGCTTGCCCCAGTGCCATCTCGGCGGAAGAAACGGGAACTAATTTCTTCTTGAAGGCGTCCAAAAGTGTCCCTCGAATAGGAAGACGCAGCGAATATGATAATTTTTTCCTGAAAGCGTCGAAGAGTGTTCCAAGGATTGGACGACGTCGTGAAATGGCTCCTCTTGTAAGTAACAGCGAGCGAAACCTCCAAAAAGCTTCAATATGTTTGAGCCTAGGAAATTTACCCCCTTATTCAAGTGATTAGTAAGTCTAGTCTAGAGGCCGCGCCATAGCTCAAGCGGTTAGTCGCTGGCTCCAAATAACGGGGGGCACGGGTTCGATCCCGGATCTGGTCAAGTGGGATTTGTGATGGACAAAGTGGCGCTGGACCAGGTTTTCTCCGAGTACTTCGGTGTCCCCTACCAATCTTCATTCCACAAATTGCTCCACAGTCACCCTCACCTATCATCTGGGCTGGTAAAATAGGCCAGAATTGGCCGCAGTACAAGGGGCTTACTCCCACCCCACTAGCAATAAAAGAAAGTCTAGTCTAAAATAAAGGTGTTTGGGACTTATACACAAACTTTTCCTCACATTTTCACGTATTTCAATTCGAAATATATGTAGCTTGGTTGAAATAATACTTCAATAGTTTCCGTTGTTTTTCTAGGATGCGACTTCATTTTGTAACTTTAAAGGTTATTTTTGTCATTGATACGTAACTAATTACCCATTGGGTGGGAGTCCGCATACAAGAGAACTGCACCAAAATTTAACTTATTGAAACAACTAATTCCAATTTAAATCCCAGGATTCATAGTTCCTTAGGTGGGCAAGCTCTGCACATGGATATAACGCAGTTAAGTCCGTTGAAAGCAGCTGAAGTTTCGGAGGATGCTTTTCGGCTGCTTTCACGTTGGTTCCTTGCTCGGCTTATTCTTATACCATGAAGCTGGAGCTACATGTCCTTCCGAAACATCGGTTGACTTTCAACGGACTGCAGGGCGTTATATTCCAGAACACAGAACTCATCTTAACCACAGCTGTGAGAACCTCAGACTCTACACGGCGCTATATACTAGAAGATAGGAAACTTCATAACCACCGTTGTGAGAACCTCAGAGCCTACACAGCGTTACACCCCAGACNACGTTGCAACCCAGAAGATAGAATCCTTCATAACCACCGCTGTGAGAACCTCAGATCCTACACTGCGTTACATCCCAGAAGATAGAACTCTTCATAACCACTGCTGTGAGAACCTCAGACCATACAAAGCGCTACATCCCAGAAGATAGAACTCTTCATTACCACCGCNTTGAAATAATACTTCAATAGTTTCCGTTGTTTTTCTAGGATGCGACTTCATTTTGTAACTTTAAAGGTTATTTTTGTCATTGATACGTAACTAATTACCCATTGGGTGGGAGTCCGCATACAAGAGAACTGCACCAAAATTTAACTTATTGAAACAACTAATTCCAATTTAAATCCCAGGATTCATAGTTCCTTAGGTGGGCAAGCTCTGCACATGGATATAACGCAGTTAAGTCCGTTGAAAGCAGCTGAAGTTTCGGAGGATGCTTTTCGGCTGCTTTCACGTTGGTTCCTTGCTCGGCTTATTCTTATACCATGAAGCTGGAGCTACATGTCCTTCCGAAACATCGGTTGACTTTCAACGGACTGCAGGGCGTTATATTCCAGAACACAGAACCCATCTTAACCACAGCTGTGAGAACCTCAGATTGCACACAACGTTGCAACCCAGAAGATAGAATCCTTCATAACCACCGCTGTGAGAACCTCAGATCCTACACTGCGTTACATCCCAGAAGATAGAACTCTTCATTACCACCGCTGTGGGAACCTCAGACCATACAAAGCGCTACATCCCAGAAGATAGAACTCTTCATTACCACCGCTGTGGGAACCTCAGACCATACAAAGCGCTACATCCCAGAAGATAGAACTCTTCATTACCACCGCTGTGGGAACCTCAGACCATACAAAGCGCTACATCCCAGAAGATAGAACTCTTCATTACCACCGCTGTGGGAACCTCAGACCATACAAAGCGCTACATCCCAGAAGATAGAAATGTTCACAAAAACCGTTGTGAGAACTTCAGACCCTACACAGCGTTACATCCCAGAAGATAGAAATGTTCACAAATACCGCTGTGAGAATCTCAGACCCTACACAGCGTTACATCCCAGAAGATAGATCTCTTCATAACCACCGCTGTGAGAATCTCAAACCCTAAAGAGCGTTACATCCCAGAAGATAGTACTCTTCATAACCACCGCTGTGGGAACCTCAGATTGCACTCAACGTTACAACCCAGAAGATAGAATCCTTCATAACCACCGCTGTGAGAACCTCAGACCCTACACAGCATTACATCCCAGAAGATAGAAATGTTCACAAATACCGCTGTGAGAATCTCAGACCCTACACAGCGTTACATCCCAGAAGATAGATCTCTTCATAACCACCGCTGTGAGAATCTCAAACCCTAAAGAGCGTTACATCCCAGAAGATAGTACTCTTCATAACCACCGCTGTGGGAACCTCAGATTGCACTCAACGTTACAACCCAGAAGATAGAATCCTTCATAACCACCGCTGTGAGAACCTCAGACCCTACACAGCATTACATCCCAGAAGATAGAAATGTTCACAAATACCGCTGTGAGAATCTCAGACCCTACACAGCGTTACATCCCAGAAGATAGATCTCTTCATAACCACCGCTGTGAGAATCTCAAACCCTAAAGAGCGTTACATCCCAGAAGATAGTACTCTTCATAACCACCGCTGTGGGAACCTCAGATTGCACTCAACGTTACAACCCAGAAGATAGAATCCTTCATAACCACCGCTGTGAGAACCTCAGACCCTACACAGCATTACATCCCAGAAGATAGAAATGTTCACAAATACCGCTGTGAGAATCTCAGACCCTACACAGCGTTACATCCCAGAAGATAGATCTCTTCATAACCACCGCTGTGAGAATCTCAAACCCTAAAGAGCGTTACATCCCAGAAGATAGTACTCTTCATAACCACCGCTGTGGGAACCTCAGATTGCACTCAACGTTACAACCCAGAAGATAGAATCCTTCAAAACCACCGCTGTGAGAACCTCAGACCCTACACAGCGCTATATCCCAGAAGGTTCATTCCATGTGAAGTCATCCAGAGAGGTCTGTCACCATTTTGAAAAAAATTTAGATTTGGACACTTATTTCTACATATTTTCACACCTTAAAAGTATTTTTAAAGTATTTGTAATCCGCTCGGTTTCTATAATGCGAAGAAACGCGTTTTCGGCTCAAATGGAGGTTTGCGTTATCTTCTGTATCTCGATAACTGCTGCAGCTACAGGCTCCAATGAAAAACCAATTTGTTCCTGATGATATGGACTATAAATCATGGCATTACAAGGCTTCACTCATCTCACTTTCTCTAGGTCTAATTAAGCTTGAATCTTACTTATCGATTTTGGGAGAAACGCTAAATTTGACCTTCAGAAACTAATGTGAAGGGAAAAGTATCAGATCTGTGGTTTCTACCCTTTATTGCTACCTACTTGAGGAATATGATTACGTTGTTTTAAACCACGTATCTATTTTTCAAAATTTTCCAGTAGCTTCCAAACTTTGCTCTGGGCCCAACATCGGCCATTTTTAACATCTCATATCTCCAGTGGAGAAGCGCCGACGAATTTTAAATTCATAGAAAATAATTCTCTATTCTACAGTAACTTGGAATTATAATTCCAACTTTGATATTCGACTAATAGCGAAATTTCTGTAATGCGAAAATGCTATTTCGGCTGAAATGGAGGTTTGCTTTATCTGCCATATCTCTATAACTATTGAAGCTAGAGACTCCAATAAGAAACTAATTTGTTCCTGATGATATGGACTATAAATCATGGCATTACAAGGCTTCACTCATCTCACTTCCTCTAGGTCTAATTAAGCTCGAATCTTACCTATCGATTTTGGGTGAAACGCTATTTTTGACCTTCAAAAACCAATGGGAGGGGGAAAGTATCAGATTTGTGGTTTCTACCGATTGTTGTTTCGTACATGGGGAATATAATCACGTAGGTTGAACCTCGTACCTATTTTCCAGAAATTTCCATAAGTTTTCAAACTTTGCTCTGTGCCCCAAATCGGACATTTTTGACATCTCATATCTCCGGTGGAGAAGCTCCGAAAAATTTGAAATTCATAGCAAATAATGTTCTATTCTAGAGTAACTGGGAGTTAAAATTACAACTTTGATATTCAAGTAATAGCGAAGTTGTGGGCACTTTGAATTTTACCAAAAAAGAAATCAATACCTCAACAATTGGCTCACCTGCATCCAATGGTATTAGTTCTTTGTGTATTCCGATGAATATTTTCCAGTTTCTTTGAAAGTACACGCAGTTCAGTAAGTGTCCACTATCACGAATTCTTCGAAATCATCGAACTTAGATATTTTATAACACCTGACCATGTCTTCCTCCAGATGGACGACCCGGTGTTTTCTCTTGTGTGGAGCACAGTTTTGCACTTTTGGATCATGCTTTTTAGAATGATTTCATTTCTTGCAACTTACTCTTTTGGCACAAAAATGTAAACTATCCCTGGAATATTTTGTGTGCAGAATATTTACAGTTCTAGCGGGGACATGATTTGATTAAAATGAGTTCCCTGAAGACTGGCTTTCGTTGCTTGCCTCTTCGTGGTGCTTCCAATACCGCCACAGGCATTCTTCCAGTGCGAGGTGGCAAAGAAGTTGCATTCTGCTTCAAGTCCGAAGTCTTCATAGTGATAACATAAACAGGAAAGATTCTCTTCATTTTTATATTGGCTTCCAGCGCCATCACTGAAACAAATAACTTTCCTGACTGAAGGCACATTTCCTTTTACATCGGCGATTAGAAATTTTTGGAACACATAAACTGTGGCTCTATCGTGCTTTACACGATCACTGATTATACACAAGCTTGGGCATTTTCTTATAGTGTCCGCCTTGTAGTAATACACAAAAGGGTGAAGTGTAGCCTGTTGATTTACCCAGTGGAAACTTTGAAACTCGTCTTGAACGAGAAACGAACAATTTTCTGCAAAATCTGTAAAATTCAAGGTGCCCACAGCTTCGCTATTAGTTGAATATCAAATTTGGAATTTTAATTCCAAGTTACTGTAGAATAGAGAATTATTTTCTATGAATTTCAAATTCGTCGGCGCTTCTCCACTGGAGA
>NW_019719365.1:718448-719303 GCF_002891405.2 Cryptotermes secundus | reverse complement strand
AAATAACTTTCCTGACTGAAGGCACATTTCCTTTTACATCGGCGATTAGAAATTTTTGGAACACATAAACTGTGGCTCTATCGTGCTTTACACGATCACTGATTATACACAAGCTTGGGCATTTTCTTATAGTGTCCGCCTTGTAGTAATACACAAAAGGGTGAAGTGTAGCCTGTTGATTTACCCAGTGGAAACTTTGAAACTCGTCTTGAACGAGAAACGAACAATTTTCTGCAAAATCTGTAAAATTCAAGGTGCCCACAGCTTCGCTATTAGTTGAATATCAAATTTGGAATTTTAATTCCAAGTTACTGTAGATTAGAGAATTATTTTCTATGAATTTCAAATTCGTCGGCGCTTCTCCACTGGAGATATGTATGTTAAAAATGGTCGATATGGGGCCCAGAGCAAAGTTTGGAAAATAGGTACGGTGTTCAAAACTACGTGATTATATTCTTCGTGTAGGAGAAAATAAAGGGTAGAAACCACAGATGTGATACTTCGCCTCACATTGGTTTTTGAAGGTGAAAAATAACGTTTTTCCCAAGATCGATAGGTACGTTTCGAGCTTAATTAGACCTAGAGGAAGTGAGTTGAGTGAAACCTTGTAATAGCATGATTCATAGTGCATATCATGAGGAACAAATTAGTTTCTTATTGGAGTCTCTAGCTTCAGTAGTTATCGAGATATGGGAGATAACGCAAACCTCCATTTCAGGCGAAAACGGGTTTTTCGCAATATAAAAACTTCGCTATTAGTTGAATATCAAAGTTGTAATATTAACCCCATGTTACTGTAGATTAGAGAATTATTTTCTATGAATTTCAAATTCGTCGGCGCTTCTCCACTGGAGA
>NW_019719365.1:707087-718344 GCF_002891405.2 Cryptotermes secundus | reverse complement strand
ATAACGTTTTTCCCAAGATCGATAGGTACGTTTCGAGCTTAATTAGACCTAGAGGAAGTGAGTTGAGTGAAACCTTGTAATAGCATGATTCATAGTGCATATCATGAGGAACAAATTAGTTTCTTATTGGAGTCTCTAGCTTCAGTAGTTATCGAGATATGGGAGATAACGCAAACCTCCATTTCAGGCGAAAACGGGTTTTTCGCAATATAAAAACTTCGCTATTAGTTGAATATCAAAGTTGTAATATTAACCCCATGTTACTCTAGAGTAGAGCATTATTTGCAAGGAGTTTAAAATTTTTCGGAGCTTCCCCACCGGAGATGTGAGATGTTAAGTGTGGCAGATTTTGGGCCCAGAGCAAAGTTTGGAAGCTCTTGGAAAATTTTGGAAAATAGGTACGGTGTTCAAAACTATAAGATTATATTTTTCATGTAGGAGAAGACAAAGTGTAGAAACCACAGATCTGATGCTTTCCCTTCACATTGGTTTCTGAAGGTCAAAGTAGCGTTTTTCCCAAAATCGATAGGTAAGTCTCAAGTTTAATTACACCTAGAGAAATTGAGTTGAGTGGAACGTTGTAATAATACGATTTGTTGTCCATATGATGAGGAACAAATTGGTTTTCATTGGAGTCTGTAGCTGCAACAGTTATCGAGATTCAGAAGATGACGCAAACCTCCATTTGAGCCGAAAAAGCGTTTTTTCGCATTATAAAAACGGCTGTACCGGGAGAAGCGTGCGGATTACAATTTTTTAAAAATATTTTTGAGGTGTGAAAATATGTAGAAATAAATGTATAAAATTTGAATTTTTTTCAAAATGGTGAGCGACCTCCCTGGATGACTTCACTTTGAATAACCCAGAAGAACTCTTCATAACTACCACTGTGAGAACCTCAGATCCTACACAGCGCTATATCCCTGAAGAGAGAGCTCTCCATAATCATCGCTGTGAGAACCTCAGATCCTACCTAGCGCTATATTCCAGAAGATAGAACTCTTCATAACCACCGCTGTGAGAACCTCAGCCCCTTCAGAGCGCTATATCCCAGAAGACAGAACTCTTTATAACCACCGCTGTGAGAACTTCAGATCCTACAGAGCGCTATATCCCTGAAGAGAGAACTCTCCATAATCTTCGCTTTGAGAACCTTAGATCATACCTAGCGCTATATGCCAGAAGGCAGAACTCTTCATAACCACCGCTGTGAGAACCTCAGGCCCTACATTGCGTTACATCCCAGAACGCAGAACTCTTCATAACTACCGCTGTGAGAACTTGAGACCCTACACAGCGCTATATCCCAGAAGACAGAACTCTTTGTAACCACCGCTGTGAGAACCTCAGATCCTACACAGCGCTATATCCCAGAAGATAGAACTCTTCAAAACTACCGCTGTGAGAACCTCAGGCCCTACACAGCGTTACATCCCAGAAGATTAAACCCTTCATAACCACCGCTATGAGAACCTCAGATCCTACACAGCGTTACATCCCAGAAGATAGAACTCTTCATAACCACCGGTGTGAGAACCTCAGACGCTACACGGCGCTATAGCCCAGAAGACAGAACTCTTCATATTCACCGCTGTGAGAACCTCAGACCCTACACGGCGCTATATCCCAGAAGATAGAACTCTTGACAACCACCGCTGTGAGAACCTCAGACCCTGCACGGCGCTATATCCCAGAAGACAGAACTCTTCATATTCACCGCTGTGAGAACCTCAGACGCTACACGGCGCTATAGCCCAGAAGACAGAACTCTTCATATTCACCGCTGTGAGAACCTCAGACGCTACACGGCGCTATAGCCCAGAAGACAGAACTCTTCATATTCACCGCTGTGAGAACCTCAGACGCTACACGGCGCTATAGCCCAGAAGACAGAACTCTTCATATTCACCGCTGTGAGAACCTCAGACGCTACACGGCGCTATAACCCAGAAGATAGAGCTCTTCATAACCACCGCTGTGAGAACCTCAGGTCCTTTAAATACGGAGTTCACAAGAACCTAAACTGCACCCTATAATAGCCAGATGAATCCAGTCCACAACTTTACACCCTATTTCTTTAAGAGATATTACCCTTCCAGGAGTTGGGATATCTCAGTCGATATAACGATGGTCTATGAGCTGGATGGCCTGGGTTCCATTCCCGCCAAGGACAAGCCATTTTTATTTTCTCTAGGTTGTCCGGATCAGTTTTTCTCAATCTTTGTGAGACCTTGTCTCGGTAAATTCTCCTTTTTAGAAGACGAAGGCCCGGTAAAATTGATGCTAAGATCCCATACCGGGCCACGGCCCGGCTGTTGAGAAACATTGGTTCAGATCCGCTCTGTGGTCCACCCAGCCTCCTGCCCAATGGGTGCCCGGGTCTTTTCCTCGGGGCGTAAAGTGACAGAGTCGTGAAGTTCACCACTCACGACCACGTATTGCCGAAGTATAGATTGGTAAAACTGCCACACACGTCGTAATATTGTGATGCTCAATTAATTAAACGCAAGTACAGTTTCACCCTCCACCTTCATCTCCCTTCCGCTCTCCTAAATCATCAACGTGGTATTTTCTTCTCGCGTTGTCTGGCGAACATTTCCTATGCATCTTTCCATTGTCAAAGGCAGTAGCCAATGATCTAATGAAATATTTTGTTGGTGCATTTTCCAGACTGAGGGACGAGATTTGGTGTCTTGGCCATGGCCCCGAGGAGCCGACATAGTTCCAGGTCTGTCTCGTCGTTCCAACTACTACCTCCACGAAGAAGGTAAACAAGTTATTTCGGTTCTACTGTCAGCAGAGCCGGGATAGCTCAGTCAGTATAGCAATAGGCTAAGTACTGGAAGACCGGAGTTCCTTTCCTGGCAGAGGGAAGAATTATTTCCCTACTCAACAGCGTTCAGACTGACTCTTAACCTCCTACACAATGGATAACGATGTCACTTTCACCGGGGGTAAAGCGGCTGGGGCGTGAATCTGACCACACCTCCATATGGGACCGAGGTCAAAAATAGTGGAACTATACCTTCGCTCCAACATATGTCTTCATTGCAATGTTTCATTAAACAGGCACAGGGATGAATTTACCTTTCTTTTACATGTCTGTCAGCTTTGTCAGCTACAGATTTACAATGAATTTATAATGAATTACATATTGCATTATTGCAGGGTGCAAACGAAAATGTCTGATGTGTTTTCTTACAGCTCAGCCATTATCATGGAATTCAGTGGAAAAGACGATGGAAGAAAGACCGGAATTGTGGAAGCCTGACCTCTGGAGCAAGAACAGCGAACCCTTTCCGCTGAAAGACGAATACGATTTGGAGTCCGTTGTCCGCAGGTCACCCGGACGTTCTGACAGCGCCAAGGACATCGAGGAGGCTCGAAGCCGAGCTGAAGTTTAATTCTCAGAGCTCATCCGGGTTCTCCTGTGGATACAGTTCAGAGAGATATTTATATATAATAATATTATTTATCAATTAACACTAATATATAAACTGTTTTATATCACTTAATATATTTATTAAGCACTGTAAATTAAGATTTTATAACAGGTTGATACAGCAGTATAAGAGACACGTGCGGCAGGAGCAGATTCATAAAAGACCACAAGGCCAATGTACTCTGCAAGTACAATAACAGAAAGATTAAGTCAAAACAATAAAGAACTGAGTAGCTTTAGTCCGCAAGCAAACTATACCGATCGAGCGACCGCCACTTGTCTGCGAAGTTAGTGCTAACTTTAGCGGATAGAGGGTGTCGTGTGGTCAGCGCAACGAATCCTCATGGACGTTAATTTCGGTTTTCTAGACCGGAGTCGCTACTTTTCCATTCAATTAGCTCTTAACTTTTACGGAAGGTTAGGTCTCCAGCATAAAATTAATTTTCCTTTAAAATAATTGAATACATTTGGGAATGCAGTGACATTAGAGACATTGGTGTTTGTCACATTGTGAAAATGGGTCAACCAAGATTTTACGTTGATAATGTATAATACATAGGTAATTTATTTTTAAATATTTAAACGGAAAGAACTTGGATGTGTGGAAATATAGAAATTAGAGGATGGTAGATGTTAAATAGAGCCATGGTAAGGTTGCCTGAAATGCAGAGCTACACATAAATTTTAAGGATTCGTTGCAGAACTTTGGAATTCGGATTTGGTTGTCTAACGCTTGTGGTCTTTAAGCGAATTCAAGAACAGGTTTGAGAAGTTAGAATGGAACGTGTGAAGTTCTAGTCAATTTGGAATAATGTTGAGGAATTCTTTCCTTGATAGAAAGTAATTTACATTACGTAGTTTTAAGATATACAAAATTTTCATGATAATAATAAAGAATTTAAAATAAATTAAAAGTTCAATACATGAGACATTCTTGCAGAAGTATCATTTTAATTTGAAACATGGTGTTTCTTTATATGATTAAGGGAGGCATATATGTATATGATTTGCAAATATTTCACAATTGCACAATAAATACATTCGCGAAAGCTTGAAAATATTCCTTGTCCTGCATTTAAAAGCCCAAAGGTTTATACAGTTCTGGTGCCAGGCATCTGTCAGGGCTAACGTGCGCAGTTAGTTTTCTGCCGCTTCGCTATGCATTCCTTCCTATTTGCCTGCTGACGTCAGGTGTTTAAAATAATAGGTGAAAATATCACATATATTTATTAAAATACATATCAGACACAAATATTTTTCAAATTTGGTTACTCTATCACAGAACTCGTGATACAGTTTTCATCGTACTGAAGACACGGCAGACAAAATTCATGTCATTAAGTGCCAGAATTAGAAAGAAACGAAATTGAAGAAATGCCCTACGCGACGTAACTTAACTAAATATTTCTCAGCAGATTTCATATGTTTCGAATTATCCGGTAAAATGTCAGATTAATTAATCTCGCTCAGAAAAATTTAAAAATAATGAAACTTGAAAAAGTCGCGTAAATGTAGATTCTGAAGGGATCTCACGATGTTGTATAACACTCAGAATTACTGGGTTTTTGGAATCTTTCCAACGTCCGGTATTCTAGAAAATAGAAAACGCCGTGTTTCGGAAAATAGATCGGTTTCCGTCCTCAGGTGAAGGAAGAAGACATCTATTCTGGAGGTCCCTTTAGAAAGAGCTAATCCCAATCCCTGAACAACACCTCTAGACTATCGGATGTTGGGAAAAGTCCAAAAACTCAGTAAATCTGTGTGTCATATAAATGGTTTATTCTTATATAAAAATACATAAGGAAACTTGATACAAAATAGGTTAAACATATTTTAGTTGATTTGCATTTTAGATATATATAAATTTAAATGTGACAAGGAATATATTTATAAATAATGTACCAAAGAAGACAGTGTACTTTCAAATTCATATTTGACCCTAAAATATTTAAGTATTTTGAAGAAATGAAGTTGCAATGTAATATTACTGTAGAAGAGATGTGTTTGGAAGGTCAGATCAATTATGAGTTCATGTCATGTATGCTGTTAATGTTCTGTATGGTTGTGGATAAATTAATGGTGTGGGCATTCATTCCTTTCTGAAGTACGACTCTTACTTTCTATCATTTGTCCCGTATGGATTGCTTTCAGCGTGCAAGAGCATGTTAATCAAACATATACACGAATCATCCTGAACTGTGAAAACTTTTTACTGGAATTCTTAATGAGAATTAATTTAATATTACAAGAAATGAAAATCCTTCTTGTTCTAGTTGTTGCTACCTAAACACAATAAATGCAGTCTTAATCAGAACTACTTACACAGATACTATAATTAACCCTATCTGCTTCTTTACTCAGAATTATTCGATATTACTACGGTTGCCACAGTGTTAACTTGCCTAGCCTCTGGACTACGCACGCGTGAAAGGGAGAAGTAATATGGAAAAGAGAAGTGGGGCGGTGGTTTCAGCTGATTTATGGAAGACAGGGATTGTGAGGGGCTATAACTAAGGTATTTTTACAATCATACACACTCTACAATCCTTATCTCAGTTAATACAGGCTACCAAATCCACTGCATTTTGTTGAGAGTGGCCAAGTCTAAAAACACGGACAATGATTGCAGTATCTCTCTCGAAAATTCACATTTATATCCACGTACCAGCAGAAAGCTGTCTGTCTGCGCGTTGTGTCTAGGTTAGGAACTTCAGTGTATTCGCCAAAGAGAACTCTGAAGGTTTGGAGAGTCCGAAACAAGTAGGAAATAGTTGCAATTGTCGTGTTTAGTGCACTGCTGGGTGATTTGTTTAGGATTAGAAGCACATAGCCAGGTTATTCTCTTGTATGTGAGCATCACTGTTGAATCCACTGAGAAGCTGCAGATAAATTATTAACAAAAATATATTTACGAATAACACAGCTACAAAACCCTTTAAGACACGTATGTGTGACTGGCCTGGCTGTATGATGCACAAAGCATATTCGGGTCGTGCTGTTACATAGAATTGAGTTAGCTCAAGTAGAGACGTGAACTGATAATCCTATAAACAGATCTGTTGTAACTTCATGAAAGGAGCAGTTATTTAAATACTAATTGTTGCTCTGTTATGTAAGATTTGAGGCTCTCACCGGTGTGCTTATGAAGTTTAATCATCTGGGATGTGACACCGTACAGTCCTGTGAAAGTCAACCGATTTCTGCGGTTAGCTGCCTGATTTTTTTTAAATTCTCATAGTGGGGGGTGGAGGCCAACTGGGTGCACTCGGCACGACGGCCACTGATTGGCTTATTGTAGCCTGCCCAGGGTGTTTATAATGACGGAGAATTTGGTGGAATGAAGATTGGCAGGGGAAACCGAAGTTCTCGGAGAAAACCCGCCCCAGCGCCACTTTGTCGACCACAAATCCCACATTAGCAGATCCGGGTTCGAACCCGGGCCGCCGCGGTGGGAAACCAGCGACTAACCTCTTGAGCTATGGTGCGGTCAACTCCGAAGATAATATCGTCCAGAAAGTAGATTTAATGTTACTGGATTACACGGGGTTATATTCTAGAAAGCCGCGCCATAGCTCAGGCGGTTGGTCGCTGGTTTCCTACTGCACTACATGCAAGTCCTCTGTCAGTCCAGTCTTCGCAAAGCAGATCATGCCCATCTTATTTAACTTATGCTACAACGGCAGCTTAGTCACTTGAACGGTAGTAAGCTTGGCTATCGCCAAATAAGCCTTGTGTATTTTGTATGTCTGGCTTCGCCTTGTTCTATTTCATCTAAATAATATATAATAATTAAGTTCGTACCTAATATGAAACAAGTTATACCTCCGCTACAGAAACCAGCCGGTTAAGGCTGTTTAGGGAAACAGTCTGTGTTTATTGTGAGAATCATGCGGAGCATATAAATATACTCTGTAGGCAAACTGCAGATTTTCAACGTGTTAAAGCACGTGGTACCATTGGCTTTTGAAAAGTTAATTGGAGGCAATAAGTACAGAGAGAAATGAAAAGCAAACCATGTATCACGAATGACTGAAAATAGAATTCCCAGACAAATGTTGTATTATCAAGAAGCCTTGGGTGACCCAGAAAAAATTTGGCAAGACCAAACTTGAGGAGCCACAACAAGGTTTGGTGCCTAATGGTTGAAGTAGAGGAGGAAGAAGAAGAATAAAACAATTGTGTAAGCCAGAATTCATTAGTGCTGGTTGAAAATAGGTCTAATATATAAAAAGGTGTTGGTCCTATATTATATTTAAGCATCCTGTTGCACTCTACACGATAAATGATACAAACTCCGTCCTAAGTGCAAACAATATATATTTATATGTCTTTGATCTTGTTCTTTCTACACTACATGTTTCGGCCTCTATCGGCCATCATCAGGTGTNTCATAACTAAAGATTTTTAGAGTGCTACTACAAGAATATCGGGTTTGACGTGTGCAACATAATCTACATACCAGACACATATCAACGATGTAGATGTTGATAATACGAAGAATGTGACATTGTGTTTTTAAATGTTAAGTTTTAGACTGGGTTCAGTGTGGCAGCAACGTTAAGAGTATACACCTGATGATGGCCGATAGAGGCCGAAACATGTAGTGTAGAAAGAACAAGATCAAAGACATATAAATATATATTGTTTGCACTTAGGACGGAGTTTGTATCATTTATCGTGTTGGTCCTATATCAAAGGACAAATATAGATTCCTTAGTAATTAATTGGAACAAGATGTAATGAACTGTTGTGAATTAACCTCATATGGAGAAGTGCTTATTCGGCGGTTTTACGTCCAGTCACAGGTACAGTAAATTTCAGTAGTGTTCACGGGTCATTTGACAACGCTGTCGGCAGTTCAGACTACATAACGTTAGACTGATAGTGAGAGTTAGTAGTCAACACAACATTAAGAAAAAGTAAACCAAGCGAACTGCTCACATCGGTTTCATTTCATAGTTGCTACATGTTTCGGCCCGCATATGGGCCATCTTCAGGCAGTGTGTTCAATTATGTCTCTTGTTAGTGAATTAATGTAATGTGGATTTGGCCGCGCCATAGCTTAAGCGGTTAATCGCTGCCTTTCCACCGCGGAGGCCCGGGTTCAATCCCGGGTCTGATCAAGTGGGTTTTATGGTGGAGAAAGTGCCGCTGGGGCAGGTTATATCCGAGTACTTCGGTTTCCCCTGTCAATCTTCATTCCACCAAATTCTTCATCATCCTAGTCACCCGGGACAAGTACAATAGGCCAATCAGTGGCCGCCGTGCCGAGTGGACCCACTTGGACTCAACCCCCCACTAAACGAATTTAAAAAGAAAATTAATCTAATGTGGATCCACGTTACTAATACTCATCACAAAGACATAATACATGCAACCGTCACGATGTTTCAAGAATTTTTCTAATTTTAAAATTTTTCAAAATTTAAAATTATGTAAATTCTCTTTTCGTAGTTGTTTTTGTGTTTTTCCCCGCATTGTAAATTGTAAATCGCCCGGAGTTTGCTGTTAGGATGCCCGGAAATAAACTCCCACTTGTATTATTGTCGAAGTTTTAGGCGAATATGGCGTTAGATGTTAGATTGGGTAGTGAACAGTGAATTGGTAATGATGTTAAATGTTTAAGTAACCAGCCTGATCCGTGGCTGAAGGGCCTGAGTACCACTAAAACCCTTACGCACAATATACAGTTTCTGGGGTGAAATATAGAAACGGAACATTCTCAGCATGAAAATGAGACGTTAACCATTCGACCGGGAAAATTGGCAAATTCCAGAAGTAAATATGTGTACGAACACAGGACCAGAAATCTTAAATTCCCGTGAAACTATAACATTTCATATTCTTAAAGTACAATCTCCAGAGAGATGAAGTGACGGGAGGTTGGAGAAAACTGCATAATGAGGAGCTTCATAACTTTTACTCTTGTCCAAGCATAATTAGAATGATCAAGTCAAGGAGATGAGGTGGGCAGGGTATGTAGCACGAATGGGGGAGAAGAGGGATGCATATAGGATATTGGTGGGAAAGCCAGAATGGAAAGAGGCCGCTGGGAAGATCAAGGTAGCTGCAGCGCTGTAAATTATACTATAACCGCTTCCTTCCACATCCCTTCCAGTTCACTACAGCTGGGTATTGTTAATTATGTTAATGTGAGACTAACACTGTCTTCGTCCGTTCGAATACTCGGGTTGTGATTTCCAATTTCTCTCGAGTTATGGATGTCTGCATGCGTTTTTTCTGTGCTTGTGTTGTTTTGTGTGTACGTAGCGACCTTAAGATGGGCTGATCCCACATCTAAGGGGTCATACTGACTGTGTATAGTGTTAAAAAACTGAAAAATCGGGCAAGGTCCAAAGAACTGTAAAGCTATAAATAGTTACTGAAAACGTCGCTATATAAATCAGAAATAAATAAGTAAAACGTTTCCAGAAGAGCTTTATCTCCTAGAATTAATGCTGAGTAATCCGAAGAAAGTCAGCTGACGTTTCGGTAGGACATACCACCTCCATCTTCAGGATTGAAATATAATTCAAGCAACAAACCAACATGAAGCAGGCAACTTTGAAGCGATTTATTTCTCCGAAATTCTTTTGAAGTCCGCCGGGCTACACTGCGTTATATCTCTGTAACACCGTGGTGCAGGGGGGCGTGGAGGTACCCCTCCTTGCCACCACAGCTTACGCTGTAAGGAGTTAACACAATACTCCTAGCTTACCCTCAGCTAGGATTCTCCTGTTTCTGGACTTCCTTCTCTATAGTATAGCTGCCACCATCTATTATCTCGTACGAAGGTTGGTGAAAATACTAAGGGCCGATAGCGCGGTAGTCGAGCGTTCTCTGTGGCTGGCCCTTCCATCCTTGTCACCTCTTATTATAATTGGCGTAGAGCGGGCGTGCCGGGTCTGACCCGCCTCTACCTATCGTCTGTCATCTCTATGGTGGGAACTACCCCCTGGCATATTGTCACAGCTCCCTTATTGGTCATCTCTTCATATAGTCTGCAGGTAGCAACGTATTACATTATTATTATTATTCTTAAGGGGCGCTGATACCCAGGCTAATAAACGCTGCCTTCGTGGCAGGTGCCTATCCCTGTCCAGTTGTACCTCCCCTGAACTGTGGTTGCATTCGGCTGCTGTTGCCTTTCATATTGGTAGGATCCGCGGGATCGGTCCTGGAAAGGTGATTATGGAGGTGTGAATCACAATCCCGGTACATCCTATTCTAACTACCCTGTCTATTTACACTCTTATTTACAATATTAACAAGACCGACCTACAGTATGGTCTGCATAGTGTCTTTACTTCATTCTACGCTTCCTCATGTTCTCCCTTAAAATAATCTGCCCGTAAAGTTATACATATTAAAAGCCCACATACCATGTTTATCACAAAAATCATTAGTCGTAACTCTAACGCAACTGTGCATATTCTACACACTACCAGTAATCTTAACACATACACCATAACACAGACATATTGCCGGACTATCTTCCTAGGCAATTACATGTTACATAATTATTACTCTCCCCTAAGGGCTCGCCGAGCACACTGGAGTTTGCTTTCGATATTTTCCACAACACTTTTATCAACAATCATATTTAACAACATGGCTTATATGAGTAAACGTGACTTACTTGAAAATAAGAGACGTAGGCCAACTTCCACCGCTCGTAAGGCCCATATAGAATAGCGCCTCCGGCTGACAACTGAATATTATGTTTTAGATCCAATCTCAAGTCTCCTAAATTCAGTAATTTATATCTTTAACTTGCTGAATCGGCTGTTGACGAAAGAGGGAGGTTAACTCCTC
>NW_019719365.1:706591-706959 GCF_002891405.2 Cryptotermes secundus | reverse complement strand
CTTACGCTATTACGCATGAATGCTGATCATCACATTCTTAACCTAGTTGCCTGTCCAGGTGTTGTCATACTAATGTAATGGCTGTAAAACACTTTTCGCAAGTCTCGGAACATTTAAGCAATGCCTTTCTGACTTCTAAACTCAAAATTGCTCCACAACAATCTCAGAAGATTCAACTTAATTTAATTCAATTCTTTATTATTAATTTGCCGAGTCAACAGCCGCAAGGCCAATTACAGACACAGCACAGTGCAGAAGAATGAATTACATTCTAGACAAACTTATTAAAAGTCACATACAAATTACAAGTAAGTACTTGGAAGAAATAATAATGAATAAAAGTAAAAGTAAACAAACAAATAGCTGAT
>NW_019719365.1:598912-705720 GCF_002891405.2 Cryptotermes secundus | reverse complement strand
AGAAACACGGACCTGGGATTTCCGGTTGGATAGGTAACTGCGAAACCAGCTTACATAACCACCAGAAAGCCCAGCAGCACTTAGCTTGTGAAGAAGAAGAGAATGTGGGACAAGGTCGAATGCATTGCTCAGATCAAAATAAATGGCATCAGCTTGTCTCTGGGAGCCAACTATAGGGGAGATAAAATCAATGTAAGTCACCAAATTAGTGCTTGTGGATTTTGTTTTAGAGAAGCCGTGCTGATAAGGACTAATTTTTGATTTTAGATAATGGGAAACATGTTCATGAACAATAAATTCGAATATTTTAGAAAAATTACTGAGTAAGGATATAGGCCTATAGTTGCTAACAGAGGTGCTTTTGCCTTTCTTGAGAACAGGGACAATTGCTGCTTGCTTCCATAAGGAGGGAAAGTTATGCTGAGATAAGCTTAGATTAAAGATGTGTTTCAGAATAGGTACAAATATATCAGTACAACCCTTAATAATGAATCCAGGGATATCATCGACTCCAACAGACTTAGATGGTCTCAGGCGCTTAATAGCTTTAATAACATCGGAATCTGAAACAGACGCTAAAGGTAAGAATTCGGAAGATGACAATAGGTTGGGGAAGACAATAGGATCAGGATTGTGGTACACTGTTTGAAAATGTTTTGAAAATTCATCAACAATGACATGGGGTTCGATTAAATGCTTACCATCAACCTCAAGCTGGATGGAATTTGAATTTCTTTATCTTTATAGTCACAGCTGTGAGAAAATTGAATTAAAAATATTCTGCATCAGTGATATCCAATAATTTCTTAAAAAGAGGCAAGAAGCTCTTGCTTCACTGAAAGGAACAGAAGATATCTCTCTGCTTTCTCTACACGATGCTCTCAGGAATTCTGTTAATTTGTGACACAACGCGTCCTTAATTCAGGACACATCTTCCAGGTAAGCAATCTCACTAGACTTCCCTTGTAACTCGTGTACACTGCACATAAACATGAAGAAAGTATCGGATGGGAGACGTTGAATACTTGGCTCACAGTGAGTCGCCGGTTGTAACAAAATAATTGCAAGAAGAACCGAAAGCTTCAAAACTAATCGTTGAGCTGTGTCCAGATGGTCCAGATCACATCAGAACTACGTTGCTGTGTGACCTTCCGCGTCATGTTCCAGAGAACTTTTATGTTGATCTACTTAAAGACAAGACATATCTACCAGGATACAACACGGACAAATAAACACAGAACATGAGGAAACACAGAAGTACCACCAAACCTGCTGGTGTCCAATTGGAGATCAATCGGTAAGTTTGTGTATTTATGTTCTCTTCACAACTAATTCCGTAGATTAGTGAGTTTCTTCAGAAACTGATATCTGTACACTTGGCAACAAGTTCCCCTGCTAAATAAAATTGCAGCATCGGGCGTGGACTCAAGGGTAGTCGTATGGATTAGGGAATTTCTGATAGGTCGTTCCCAGAGAGTTAGAGTAGGGAGGCAATACTCAGAGGAAGTTAGAGTGACATCAGGTGTACCTCAAGGGAGCGTTCTGGGCCCACTTTTGTTCCTAGCTTATGTAAACGATATATGGAGGAACAGTGAATCAAAAATTAGACTTTTCGCAGATGACCGTATAGCATATAGGAAAATATTAAATGTCAACGATACAGAAAAATTACAGACAGATCTGGATAGATTGGGAAACTGGGCAGTAGAAAATGAAATGAAAATAAATCCGAATAAAAGTAAGGCAATAAGCTTCACGAGAGCACGGACGAAGGATCCGTTAAATTACTCTCTTGGGGACCAAAATATTCCTGAAGCTAGCTTTTGCAAATATTTGGGAATTATCATACGAAGTGATTTAAGCTGGGCTGATCAGGTAAATTACACGGTCCGAAAAGCCTGGAGGGCACTACATTTCGTAATGCGTATTGTGAAAAGGGGGAATAAAAATACCAAAAGTTTAGTCTACACGTCGCTAGTACGTCCCATTCTCGAATATGGGGCGGCGTGCTGGCATCCATACAGGGAATGTCAGATCACTGCTTTAGACCGCGTTCAAAATAAAGCTGCTAAATTTGCCCATTATAGAGGAGGCTCGGTCTGGGAATCTTTGGCGCAGCGTAGGATGATAGCACGGATGTGCGCACTTTATAAAGCATATAACGGTGACAGGGCGTGGAAAGATATAGGGGACAGATTGCAGGCGCCACACTACGTGAGTAGAGTCGATCACCTTAGGAAAATAAGAGCCAGAAAATAAGAACAGATGTCGGGAAGTTTTCCTTTGTGAACAGGACCATTGCTGACTGGAACCAGTTACCTGAAGGGGTGACTGGGACTCACCCCGTTAAAGCGCATATATTTAGAAAGAAGATTAGGAAAGCAAAATCAGTAGAGCAAGTGAAGTGAAGAGAAGTGAAGTGTACTTGTATTAGGTCATTGTACTTGTACTGTACTGTGAAAATTATTTTTTGAGACGTATGTTTTTTCTTGAGACGTATGTGATGTATCTTTGTTGAATGTATGTCCGCTTTTGTAAACACTGCCACCGGGCATAAGCCCAATTGCAGTAAATAATAAATATATATTTAATGGAACGTGAAAGTTCATTATCATATTCCGACGTGTATGAGTGTTGCTATCGACAGAGTTTCGTTTGATAATTGGATTTATAGAACACATACAAGTAACTAGAACGCTATCGTTAATTCACACTCTACAATTTACTATCGCACGTACTAAGTTTTCTCATTCTGCTTTGTCTTCACCAGTCGTTATCTGGTAACGACTTCAAAAGCCGTAGCTTCCTCCACTGCCGTGTCCACATCCTTACTGCTCGGCTACTGTCTTGCAACTCCAAGGTTGGCGGCCATCTCGTACCAATATCCTGCTCTTCTGGTTGACTCTAACTAACCAAAAACTAGACTTGCCCTGCTTATAACACCTCGGCACGGATCGCACAGAAAACATATCTTCCAACGTTTCTTCTATTGTTGCGTCACGCAGCTGTCTCAAGGACAGCGTAGAGAACACCGCTTCCCAATTATTTTATTGGTACGGATTAAGAAACAGTTGCATATAAATGGCCGTTGTTTACAGCGTCATTACATAGTAGCGGCTTTATACATGCCACATCATACATAAGAGCCGGTCACTGGACCTCATCCTGAACCAAATAAATACATTTCATGCCCTCATAACTTGGGAATCGGAACATCTCAGTCAGTAAATTGAATAGGCTCTAGGCTTGTCGACCAAGGACTCGAGGCTCGAGTCGCCATTGGCAATAGAGAGTTTTCTTTTCCCTCTGCATCCGGCCTCCTATTCAATGGACACCGGATGATTCTTTCCCTACGGGTACAGCGACTAAGGCGTGAAGCTGACCGCTCACACCCATCTAGTGTCTAGCCTAGAATTTGTGGAGCTGTACCTCCATTCCACATACGTCTTCATGGCGTGATGCTTAATTAAGCACAGGGTAAATTTATGCCAAGGTCACATCAGATTTCTTTAAGATCCATTTGATGTACTGCTCCACTCCGTGACGACGTCGCCCAAGCGATCTCTTCTTTTCAGCTAGAGAAAATGTAATTCCTAAACTAAAAAACCCCGTGGCCTGTAGTCCGCAAGCGAACTACACCGACCGAGCGACGCCGCTTGTCGGCGAATTTAGTGTCAAATTTAGTGGGTAGAGGGCGTCGAGTGGTCAGCTCAACGGATCCCCACGACCGTTAATTTGGGTTTTCTAGACCGGAGCCGCTACTCTTCCAATTATCCTCACGAGGCTGAGTGGACCCCGTTCCAGACCCACCACTTCTCAGATAATCGGGTTGCTTCGGGAATCGAACCCGGATCTCTGGATTTGTACCCGGGAACTCTGACCACTACACCACAGAGGCGGTCTCAATGTAATTCCTTTCTCATTAAATTTCTCTCATGTGTGTCTACTGGCTCCGTCCGTCTTAACCTATTTATTTATCTGCAGTAAATTCAACTACGCTGTTAGTAACTCGATTGAGCAGTCGGTTTAGTGACGGGCTAGGGGTTGGACGGCTGGGAATCGATTCCCGGTAAGGGTAAAGTTTTTTCTTTTCTCCTCAGCATTCAACCCGGTTCTAGGACACAACCAGCCTTCTATCTAATAGGCATTGGGGGCTCGTACTGTGGTGATAAAGCGCACAAGTCCACAAGTTTCTGTGTTTGTGTCGTTCTGTGTAAATCTGTTTGAGGTTTATTTTGAGACTCGTTCAGTGTTGCGTAATACGAGTGTTACGCAACAGGTAGCCGAACGGTCTAAGGCATGAACTGTCTTCACTCGCTCGGAAGCCGGGACCGTGGGTTCGGATCTGTTTCCTGTGAGGTACGAACTGAATTCTTATGTATTATTCTTATAAACTTCCGGTCACGGTAGTCGAGCTGTCTAAGGCATGTACTGTCTTCACTCGCTCGGAAGCCGGGACCGTGGGTTCGGATCTGTTTCCTGTGAGGTACGAACTGAATTCTTATGTATTATTCTTATAAACTTCCGGTCACGGTAGTCGAGCTGTCTAAGGCATGTACTGTCTTCACTCGCTCGGAAGCCGGGACCGTGGGTTCGGATCTGTTTCCTGTGAGGTACGAACTGAATTCTTATGTATTATTCTTATAAACTGCCGGTCACGGTAGCCGAGCGGTCTAAGGCATGTACTGTCTTCGCTCGCTCGGAAGCCGGGATCATGGGTTCGAATCCCACTCAAGGCATGGATGTTCAGTGTTTGTATGTGTGTGTGTGTCTTTCTGTGTTTGTGATCAGGTAGAGTGGCCTCGCGACAAGCTGATCACCCTCCCAAGGAGTCCTACTGAATACCTAAGATCTAGTAAACCGAAGTGAAACGGAGAGTTTTTGGAGGTAGGCCAAGACCCAAATTGGGGCTGTAGAGCCAAAGGAAAAAAATCTATGTCGCGAGAAAATTGTTTCGAAGGATCGAAGGAGAAGAGCAGCCTAGCAACTTACAGAGTCAAGTCAGTCGAGACACAGGAAGACACGCACGGGAACTGATGATAATTATCCCAAGTCTAAAGCCTGTACCACAGGTCACGGCGGAAATTCTGCTCTGACATACATGAGTATTGTACTGAGAGGCTGATATACATTATGAATTGGAGGCAATGCAGAAATAAGAAGAAGAAATAGGCATCAGTCAGCAAGAAACTGATCGGTAAATTGGGCGCGCTTTATCTTTAAAATGTCTTCTGTCAGATCGGCAATTCAAGAGAAATTCGTGCCTATCGTCTCCTTCATTTCTCTGAGGGTGATAAAGTTCAGTTCGCAACGCCGTTGTTACGGTGACATCGCATGGAGACTGTAAAGACAGGGGAAACGGGACTTCAAAGAAAACATCGCAGAATGTAATCTCAAGGGATTCCCTGACGCAAAACTGGCCGCTGCGTAGTTCCAATAATTTCGAACACAAATTACGTACTTCGGTTGTGATATGTGAATCACGGAGGATCAGAAGGCGAGAGCAAGTTTTGGTTGGAGAAGTAATGCTTCTGGTTTGTATGTGCGAGGTGCCTAGTTCGAATCTCGGACAGGATAACGAGTGCTTTGAGGTTTTTCATTGTTTTCCAGAGTTCCCCTACGCAAATGCTGGGTTAGTACCTTAAGTTATTCCAAGATGGCTTCCTTCCATTTCCTCTCCAATCCATTGTTGTTATAAAAAAGCATTTAAGAGATAGAGTCTGAGTTCGAGGTTGTCTCCATGGAGCCGGGTCCTTCTCGAGAAACCGACAGCCGACAAGGATTTCGCAACACCTTATGGAAACTGAGAGTTTATTATCGTGTTCTCAACAACTGGTCCTTATCCTGAGCCAGATCAATCCAGTCCATACCACCCAATTCTATCTAAGACTGAGTTACTAAAGGCACAGTTGTGCTTACTTAATTAAGCAACACGCTAAGCAGCAATATGGTGGAATGGACGTATAGTTCCACCAATCTTTACCTCGGAAAATAGCTGAAGGTGAGTAGTGAGCTTCACGCCCCACGCGCTTTATCACCACAGTACGAGCCCCCAATGCCTATTAGACAGAAGGCTGGTTGTGTCCTAGAACCGGTTTGAATGCTGAGGAGAAAAGAAAAAACTTTACCCTTACCGGGAATCGATTCCCAGCCGTCCAACCCCTAGCCCGTCACTAAACCGACTGCTCAATCGAGTTACTAACAGCGTAGTTGAATTTACTGCAGATAAATAAATAGGTTAAGACGGACGGAGCCAGTAGACACACATGAGAGAAATTTAATGAGAAAGGAATTACATTGAGACCGCCTCTGTGGTGTAGTGGTCAGAGTTCCCGGGTACAAATCCAGAGATCCGGGTTCGATTCCCGAATCAACCCGATTATCTGAGAATTGGTGGGTCTGGAACGGGGTCCACTCAGCCTCGTGAGGATAATTGGAAGAGTAGCGGCTCCGGTCTAGGAAACCCAAATTAACGGTCGTGGGGATCCTTTGCGCTGACCACTCGACACCCTCTATCCACTAAATNAAAGGAATTACATTGAGACCGCCTCTGTGGTGTAGTGGTCAGAGTTCCCGGGTACAAATCCAGAGATCCGGGTTCGATTCCCGAATCAACCCGATTATCTGAGAATTGGTGGGTCTGGAACGGGGTCCACTCAGCCTCGTGAGGATAATTGGAAGAGTAGCGGCTCCGGTCTAGGAAACCCAAATTAACGGTCGTGGGGATCCTTTGCGCTGACCACTCGACACCCTCTATCCACTAAATTTGACACTAAATTCGCCGACAAGCGGCGTCGCTCGGTCGGTATAGTTCGCTTGCGGACTACAGGCCACGGGGTTTTTTAGTTTAGGAATTACATTTTCTCTAGCTGAAAAGAAGAGATCGCTTGGGCGACGTCGTCACGGAGTGGAGCAGTACATCAAATGGCTCTTAAAGAAATCTGATGTGACCTTGGCATAAATTTACCCTGTGCTTAATTAAGCATCACGCCATGAAGACGTATGTGGAATGGAGGTACAGCTCCACAAATCCTAGGCTAGACACTAGATGGGTGTGAGTGGTCAGCTTCACGCCTTAGTCGCTGTACCCGTAGGGAAAGAATCATCCGGTGTCCACTGAATAGGAGGCCGGATGCAGAGGGAAAAGAAAACTCTCTATTGCCAATGGCGACTCGAGCCTCGAGTCCTTGGTCGACAAGCCTAGAGCCTATTCAATTTACTGACTGAGATGTTCCGATTCCCAAGTTATGAGGGCATGAAATGTATTTATTTGGTTCAGGATGAGGTCCAGTGACCGGCTCTTATGTATGATGTAGCATGTATAGAGCCGTTACTATGAGTACATACCTTTTCATCTGAGCCATGAATCTCCTAGCTTGGAGGCACTTTCTGCAGCTGTACCACAGACTGCAAAATCAATCGGACATGGAATGTGACGTCAGACATGATGTACTTCTAAGAAATGACTTATGACTTACAATGCAGCATCTTCTATCATGGGACTGCAACATGGTAGTGCTTTCAGAGAACTGAACACTGTTCCCTTTCAAGGCAACATTACGTCATATCTCAACGATTTAATGAGAACAGTGACTCTTCAAATTCTCATTCAAGCAAGAACGATAGATTTGTGCCAAGAGTGTACGTACGTGTTTAATATACAATATACAGTATACAGTACAGTGTATACAGTATTTTCCAGAGATTAGCTTTACATTTTATTATTCATCGGAGCTTTGAAACACAGCGAACCGGGATAGTTCAAATGTTGTAGCAAAGGCCAGGGATTGATTCCAGGTAGTGAAAAAGATTTCCTTTTCTTCACAGCGTCGAGTCTAGTACTGAAGCCCACCCGCCCCCTTACGAAATGCGTAACAGGGGGGGGGGGGTCTTTCACCAGGTTTAAAGCGGTCATGGAGTGAAGCTGGCCACTCATTTCCATCTAGTGCCTAAAACAATAATATTATAGTTAGAACTCCACCCCCCCCCCCCATACGTCTCTGTGGCGTGGCGCTTATTTAACTAAGTGCAGGGACAACCGTTCCTGTTGCGTTATTGCACGTAATTTTATATGGAACGTCGGTGTCAAGAGCTCAATAAATGTGATTCTGCTATCAAGGATGGCCTAGTTTACCGGTATACATTGAATTCCTGTGCATGCGGAAATGTCTTGTTGAAGTTTGGTATTGGATGTGGCGTGCATAATGTCTTCATCAGTAGCATCCGGCATGCCATGACACTGTTCCCATAATTACCACAAGGGCACAAGGGCGCGCTTCCAATCAAACTGTCAGACCTGATCTGCATTATGCATACAGGGATAGCTAACAACGGGGCGTTTAGGTTTTTATTTGCGATCCGAGCTTCTCACGGCGGTAGGAATTTTGATTAGTCTTCTGAGTTGTGTTCTTGGTGGTCACAAATATTTCGGAGTTACCTACTGCCTCCCTCTCCAGGCTAGAAATTAAGAGACCGGAAGTTTCTTGACACTGAATTTGAACAAAAAACCAAATTATTTTAGTAATAACAAACGGTATTGGAGAAAACTACATAATGAGTGTTTTTATTGCTAGTGGGGTGGGACTAAGTCCCTTGTACTGCGGCCACTTGTGGCCTATTGTACCAGCCCCAGATGATAGGTGAGGGTGATTGTGGAGCAATTGGTGGAATGAAGATTGGCAGGGGAAACCGAAGTACAAGGAGAAAACCTACCCCAGCAGCACTTTGTCCACCACAAATCCCACTTGACCAGCCCCGGGATCGTACCCGGGCCCCCGCGATGGGAAGCCAGCGTCTAACCGCTTGAGCTATGGCGCGTCCATACATAATGAATAGCTTCATAACTTGTACCCTTCGTCAAGTGTAATTAGAATGATCAAGTCATGGAGGATGAGGTGGGCAGCGTATGTAGCACGAATGGGGAGAAGAGGAATGCATATAGGATATTGGTTGGAAAGCCAGAAGGAAAGAGACCACTGGGAAGACTAAGATCTAGGTGGGTGGACAATATTAAAATGAATCTTAGAGAGATAGGATAGGGTGGTATGTTTTCGATTGATCTGGCTCAGGATAGGGATCAGGGGAGGGCTCTTGTGAAGACGGCAATGAACCTTATGGCTCCATAAAATGCTGGGAAGTTCTTGACTAGCTGCAGAATTTGTTGCTTCTCAAGAAGGGCTCAGCTCCATGAGTGTGTGAGTGAGTGATATTTGAAAACGGGTTTTGTTAGTATTTAAGTACAAGTTCAAGGTTATGCCAAACCCTTGGTGCATTAGGCATGTAAGATCCTGCAGTGCCCCCAGAAACGCCTCTATGCTATCCCCCGCGCCCCAAATATAGTAATCATATGCACGAAGCGGAAACGGATTTTGTTATGGTTTTTACTTCTCAGAATGTTGCATGTTCTTATTTACACAGAAGTTACAGGGACTGGTCTAGCATGAAAGAATAATCAAAAGAGAGGGGAAAGTGTTCTCATGCGACAACTGCGTTCACACGCGAGTAGCGTCGTAGAAATGGACACGTCTGACGTAACAATGTCACTGTATTTGTACTTAAATTATTTTTTTAGGAGAATAGTGGGAAGAAATAAAGATGTTCAAACTGGTGGAACAGCCTTAACAAAGAAGGACGTTATTTAGAAATGCCCTTGTCTAACACGCGGAAACCTGTAACGAATATTAAAGACGACGATACCAATGTCATAGCAGCCATTGCAAAATGAATTTCACGAGATGACATGCGTGATTGTCTAATTTTTTTCCCGGGAAACTAACACTTTTGGGGAAAAAAAATGGCGTCTTAAAACTAGTTTTCCTCAGTCAGTACAGAGACCAGAGTACGGACTGGATGACCGAGTAATCTGGGTTTGATTTGGAGCAGGTAACAAGGAGATGCACTTTCCTCCGAAACTTAGGTTCACTTTCAAGCGGACTGCATTGCGTTAGTTCCTATGCCATAGAACTCTTTATAACCATTGACAGGAAAACCTCAAATCCTACCCCATTTTTATTGTCTCGTAAGATTAATTTCTGAGGTTATTTAAGACAAAGGAAAGTATAAGTAATTATGAAGTGTAAGATATTGTGGGTTGTAAAATTTAAAGAAGGCCAAACGTTTCGGAAGAATATATAGCTTCCATCTTCAGGATAGAATTGTAGATAAAACAAAATGTCAGTTGAAACAGCCCACAAACTGAGCTGCCTTCATCTGTTGGTTCCTTCTTGGACTTCTTCTGTCCTGAAAATGGAGCCGATATTTTTCTCTTAAACCTCAGGCATTCTCCGAACTACACGACGTCTCAACCCAGAAGCCAGTGCGTTCAATAGGCACAGCTGTGAGCACCTCGAATCCAACTTAGCAATAAGCATCTGTGCTTCTGCCTGTCAGGTGACAAACGTAGAATTCTGCTTTGTTGAGCAGTAAGTACAGACGAGTAATTTATTTAATTTAAATAATCACCAATATTGAAAATAATTCCTTTTATTCACCCATAATTGAATACGCCTAATAACAAGGAATATAATACGTGATAGCATTAAATCACCGTAAATGTTCAGCAATTTACTTCAGTACACCTCTAGTTCTGTAGAAACCTGCAGTTGTTTCAATGGGTGGGGGCAGAAGAGTAGTACAGTCTGTATAACCATTATTATAAACAGCATAAATTGGACTTATTAGTTAACATTGTATCCCTTAAACTTCCAATAATACTAGCTTAAGGCAGAACTCAACATTAATGGGACACTCTATTGTTTCGTTTCTCTTCTGTCACAGTATGTAACAATGAAACCAGAATTTCAGATCTGTTTTATCTCTGTCGCGTTATTTTAGGCATACGCCGCTAGAGGGCAGAACAGTGGCTATATCCCCCCACTCCATTTTAAATAACTGGTCATTTCTAACCTTTATTATTGTATCTCAAAGTTACTTACAGTTTTTATATAGCGCATAATTAATATAGTTAGAAATAATTTTATTTCTTTTTCCTATTATGAAATACTTTAAAGAGTGCATGAAACCAATGTTACTTCAGAGGAAGAGCAGTGGTAAAAAGTTTTGAACTCTGCAGTAAAAAATTCTGACGCGTGAGTATGCATTGGCCCTCGAGGAATGATGAGAAAGTAATTACACAAAATGTGCTTGTGTGACACCGCACACAGATCATTCGTGTCTTTCCAAATTGCTGGACGTGTGTTCTGTAGAAACACGGCGACACGTGATGTCTCAGCAGAGCAAGAGACGCGATATCTAATTTAGTATAATTTTGGAGCAACGCCAATTGATCAGGCCCTTCTTCTTTTCATAGTTTCGTGAAGAGAATGCAACGTTTTATCAATGCAACACAACTTTAAAAGACTTCCCAGCCAACATTCCCATTCAACGATAAAATTAATCTTTAACTACATACCTAAATATTATGACGTGACTTATATTATAAGGGCCTAAGATGGCGTGTGGCCGTCTGTTTCCAACACTATTCTTATCTCCCAATCAGCAGGCTGGCGTCAATCCATGTTTTCACATAACGTAAATTGTCTTAACAATTAAATTTACGTAATATACCTTGCTCGATTTGATGAACATCTTCACATACAAAGATTTACTCCTTAAACTGTAGTTTGCATTTTAAAATATTCAATTTAATTAAACTATTTTTTTGCCATGTTTAAACTTTCAAATCACACTTATTGAAACGTGCACCATAAGCGTTAATATAAAAGAATTCTGATATTTCCTTCACAGACCGTGTTTTTGACCTTTTAATAATTTTTACAACAAACATCGATCCTTTGCCTAAACAGCACCATTTGCTATTTATTTTCAAATTGCGTTCTTTGCTATTCGGAATATATAGTTAAACCTTATGTTTATTTAGTGCAGACACAAATCCACGTACTAAATGACCAGTCGACTGAAAGACTCGCAAGAAGTTGACTTCACTACAGACGTAGCAATGTCAGGATTCATATATTATTCTTCCCTTTTACATTATATGCTATACAAAAGTAACAATTTTTCAAGCATTTACAATTTTAAAAAACAAATTTTTAATCCTAATAGTGTGCATCCTGTTGTGTGTTATAAGTAAGATATACAAAAGTATAATAATTATGCCGTGTACACAACAATATTCTGTATTTAAAAACAAAGAAGACATAATGAGATTCCTTATTTGAAGAATTAGATAAAAATTAATTGCAATTCAATAGCTGAAGCTTGAGCATTGTACGCCTGATGATGGCCCGATATAAGGCTCGAAACATGTTGCGTTTGTAAAAACAAATATAAGCAAACGTTGACAGAGCAGTGTCTCCTTTTTTTAATACAGAATATTGTTGTGTACACGGCCTACCTTATGTACGTACTTTTATATACAAATGTTTAGGTGTAACATACCACGCGACTACAAGCACGCTGATCTACACATTTTACAGGTCACTAGATGGCACGCCAAGTCCTCTCAGTCTGCCTCTCTGAAGGCTGTGGGGGAGAGAAGAGAATTGAACCCCGGCCCTCCATCCTGTAGCCAGTCGCTATGCCTGTTTACCTATCCCGGCTCCTAGATGTTACAAATAATCCCCTGAAAGTGTTCCTTCATATAATACAATAATATAAGGCACAATAGACCACTGTGGTCGCAGTCCCAGGGCCAAGAAGACCCACCCCTTATACATTCATACATTCGTATAATAGGTATAGGAAAATAATTAGCCAAGGACACACATAGACCAGTCGGTACGGCAACTAAACTACTGGGCTGATAATTTGAGGATAAAGGGTCGATTTCCGGTAGATTCATCTCAACATTGTTCAGACAGGTTCAGGAGTCCCGGACCAACCCAACCTCCCATCCAGTGGGTTCAGGGGAAAAGCAGGTGGGGCGCTAATTTGACCACTCACTTTCATTTAGTAAGGCATAGGTGGGCAGATAATATTAAAATGTATCTTAGAGAGATAGGATGGGATTTATGGATTGGTTAGGTCTGGCTCAGGATAGAGACCAGTGTAGGGCTCTTGTGTACACGGTAATGAACCTTCGGGTTCCATAATTCTTGAGTAGCTGCACAATTCTCGGCTCCTAAAGAAGGGCTTAGCTCCATGAGTGAGTGATTGACTTTTGTTTAGTGCCTAGGAGTTGTACTGCCGGTCACGGTAGCCGAGCGGTGTAAGGCATGTACTGTCTTCGCTCGCTTGGAAACCGGGATCGTGGGTTCGAATCCCACTCAGGGCATGAATGTTTAATTTGTGTGTGTGCGTTTTCTGTGTTTGCCTACAGGTAGAGGCCTTGCGACAGGCTGATCACACGCCCAAGGAGTCCTACCGAATGTGTAAGATCTAGAAAAACCGAAGTGAACGGAGAAGTTCATGGAGGTAGGCCTAGGCCCACTGGGGCTGTAGCGCCAAGGAAAATAAAGAAGGAGTTGTACTTCCCTTCTCCTATAAGTCTTGATGAAATAATGCCTAATTAAGCATAGGAACAGGTTTACTTTCATAAGTCATATTTAATTACTTGTCTGCCTTTTCATTAAAAGAGATTGACCTATTTAAAGTTAATTTTATGTATCTTAATGAGATCTCTGCTTTGCATTTTGTGTCGACTTTCGTGCGACTAGTCGTTATTAGAAGGAAATTCGTAAAATTTTATTTCAGAGTCATATAAAATAAGGACTGTTTTATGTTGAACGGGCAAAAAGTTTAATTAAATTTGGGATATCCTAAGAGTTTTAATCGGGTATAATCTAAGCGAGTTCAGTAATTTCGGAGGTGAAACACGACGACAGAAAATATGCAAAGAAAAATGTTCGTAAGTAAGGAAACCGGAAACCGAGCATTCTTCTTAGCGTGGAAACTTCATCGGCAACTGCCAACGCCATTTTACCGGTCACAGCTGTGACCACATCCCTTCAACTCAATTTTCTTTTACACTCTGTCATCATTCATATCTTGTCTATCCTTGTTTGTAATTTGCCTAAATTCACTTTCTTACTTAACGACGGTATACGCCACATGTTCAAGTATCGCATGGGAAAAAATAATTTTTTAAAAAGGCCTTCAGTGCATAATAGAACCGAAACGCTGCCCATTTGGTTTCGTTATCATTGTCGGTCATTTAAATTAATTTTACAGTTTTGTAAGGAAAGTAGAAGTGGGGAGTCAGATGGCAAAGTTTTAAACATATTTTAGCTTGGATAGATAAGTAGCCTGCTGTAACCAAGGGTCTCTGTTGCTGGCGTAACAATATTGCAAAGAAATAATTGTACTCCACTTTAGAGCACAACTTTTTGCAAATATATTCCTTGCGGTCTTATGTAGATCTAATTCGCTGGTGCTGATGTTCTGTTGCAGGTACAGAGCCACTGTTGCACAGTTAGTTACGCCAAACCGTGGCTGATTTCACTGCATCTGCCTCCTCAAAGGAACGTTTATTTTTGTCAGATGTGTCTAACAACTATAAAAACGTTAAACCGGAAGGTATACTTTTCAGAGGTATAATCACTTACGTACAGAGGAATATCCTACACGAAATAAGAAAACGGAAAGCTAATTGGATTGGTCATGTTTTACGCAGAAACTGCCTTCTAAAAGAAGTTATTGAAGGAAAGATAGAGGGGCGGATAGAAGCGACAAGAAGACGAGGAAGAAGACGTAAGAAGATGCTGGATGACCTTGGGGATAGAAGAGGATATTTTCATTTGAAGGAGAAAGCTCTAGATCGCATTAAGTGGAGGAACTGTTTTGGAAGAGACCGTGGACCTGTCGTCTGACAGATTACTGATGATGATGATGATGATGATGATGATGATGATGATGATGATGATGATGTACATATCTTACAAGGGTAGCCGGGATAGCTCAGTTGGGAAAGCTACTAAGTACAGGCTGGAAAACTAAGGAATCTTTGTTCGATTCCCGTGGGGTTCGAGAGATTTTAATTCTTCATAATATCCGGGCCCACATAGACTCATGTAGAATGGGTACTGGGAGCTGCTTCCGCGGGGTTAGAGAAGCAGACTGAAGCTGACCACTCACTCCCATGTAGCGCCGAGGTAAAGTGTGGTGGAGCTGCAGCACCGCTCCCACATGCGTCTTCACGGAAGGTGTTTACTTAATTAAGCCCAGTGATAATTTTACATTTACACGCCTTAGAAGTGACGCTTTAAAAGCGTCTAAGTCATTGGTGGCGGAGAATGAAAGCAAAGGTGGTAGGTGACCCCCAAATTGAAAAAAAAAATGTCCCTGTAACAGGCCGTGAAGGACCATAGTGTTGCGAGACGTCGAGGCTTCAACATTTATTGGACAATCGGTTCACAAATGGCGGTGTGGTTCTCAGACTTACGCACCGGCCGCCCTTTACCTCGAAGAATATTCCTGGTACTCATTTCTGTTAGAGTCTGAGTCGACCCCAGGGCCATAGTGCGGCTGGAAGGATTAGGTAAATTGAAAAATCTAATTACCTCATCGGGACTCTAACCCAAGACCTTCCGGCTTGTAGTATAGTACCTCAACTAATTACGCTACCGTGTGCCCCCACCCCCCAATTATGCCTAGAAATTTAGTAAATTACTGAAAAGAAAGTGATCGTAAAGGAAGATTTGGATTATGAAATTATTTAAATTAATATCAGAATAATTTTAGACATGGAATTATGTCATTTCATTTTTCTCTTTAGCCTTATGATCTAGGCTTTCTGTCCTGTTCTCACAGTACCGATCTATTGGGCAGTTGCTGTGTTTTCTCGAAGATCAGCCCATACTGAAGCTTCTACCTACACAGACCAAAAGTGGATAATATACACACCCAAAATGGGATTCGAACACAAAATCTAATTCTGTACCCTAAACTGAGCTGCCATTCTGGTCCGTTATTTCATTTATTAGGAATTAAATTAAAGAAATATTAACATCTACCGAAAATGCGGCAGTCCTGCTATTTCGGTGTATGCACTCAAAGAAGGGTGGTCAATTTCACCTGAGTTCAAAATTCTGTCTACTAGCCCCGGTCTCCCTTAAGAACCCAAGACAGGCCTCGAGGGTCTAAGGAGAACCTAATATCTCCCGAATACGAGTTAGAATTTGTGCCACTTTTAGCCAATTTGCTCGGTAGTGCTTTATTGTGACGTATCGGGTACGTCTATAAAACGCATTAGTTAAAAGTTAAAAAGAAAATAATCATGAAAGCTGGAAGGAAGGAAATAATAATTAATTAAGAATTTTCACTCACATTCATGAGTTCTATTCAGGACTGTCTACTTCTAACGGGTCACGAATCATCAGCATGCACCGCATGTGCGTCCGGTGATTTTGTAGTTACTTGTGGTTTTCCAGAGAATGACCACAAAACGGAAAGTCCCCATCATAACTATAATGAATTGAATTAAATATAAGTGGAGCTTAGATCCTTTTTGCATATCAGTTCTGTTAATGCTAATCGCTTGCATGAGGACAACCCACAGGCATGCCCCCCCCCAGCCCTCTTTTGTTGGTTACTTTGCGGGAAATAATTTCACCTCGTTACATTTTTGTCAGCCGTCCCCTTACAATGAGAAACGAAAATTTAAATATCTAGGGAAAGGTTTTCTTGTTAACTACTATAATGCTATCAAACTATACCGTTGTTTATCGAAGGATAAAATTCAGGATCCTTTATTTGTGTGTGTATTGTCTTAGTGTGTGGTCAGTTTCATTGTGTTGAGCTCCTGTGTCCGCGTCTTAGTCTCAGATATACATTAACATGTTGTGTTATATAGATCTGCATTGTGATTACAAATCTTTATGTAACTGTACAAAAGGAAGTTTTTTTTACGAAACTTATATACGTAACGCTTGTTGGGTTTGAGCTTCTCAAGGTAGTGATTATGGGCTATAACTTCGAGAAGTTTTGAAGAGTCTGTTGTTCCTCCGAAACGTCGCTGTACCCAAACTACACTGCATTATTTCCCAGAAGAGTGAGCGCTCTAAGTAATTCTTGCATATATTCAGAAAATACGGCAATGGTGAAAGTGACAGCAGGCAACATTCGGGACCTCAGCGGTGGCTTGCGTTCTGATTATGTGGCTAATGTGAAAAGTTTAAAGTTTTGAGAATCGTCGTTGTGAGTGGTGTGGATATGCGAGACTACATTATGGTGCGCAAAGAACCGGTAACCGTAAATCGTGGTGTGATTGGCCTTTTAAGCTGGAAGAGTCAGTCTTGTCAGAAAGTAAGAACAGTGTAGTACAGTGTTTCTCAACATTTTTCTAAGAATTATCCAATTAAAAAAAAAAAGCTCTAAGTACATAAAATTTTGAAAGGTAACAATTTAATCGTAATTGTTAGTCTACTTATTAAAGAATTCAGTCCGTACCTCACAGGGAGCACATCCCGTCTCCACTGTGCAGATCAGCCCGTTATTCCTGTTTAGGGAAAAATCGGCTGTTCGTTTTGAGAACTACGTGTGTACTATGACGTGTACCGGTGACTAAGACGCGGGTTTAGGTTAGTGAATCGGTTAATTGGATCTTCACTATTTGTAACTACAAATAATTGTAACACTTTCAATACTAATATAATTATACAGTCTTCAACTCACACGTTAAGTGTTCACAGGCCTTGTACTAACTTCCCGTGACTGTCTCCTACCGACAACTGAATTGAACTCAAAGTCAAAGTAAGTAAGTCTTGGTGTCGAGCCCCATCTGATACTCATGGCCAGGTATTTATTATTGTTCTACAGTTAATATCTTGTTTTTGTGGAGCGCCCTCTCTGACGAGAGGACGGATCTGTGTTTTCTATATGCTCTTGCCAGCGTAATCTTTCTTGGGTCCGAGTCCCTTGGGACTGACGACCATATTTTACTGTCTCAGATTTGAGACTTCCTTTTCGCCGCCTCCTACGACTCGCAGGGTCACAGTGGAGGTATTCGACCTCGGTTCCATACGGGTGTTGAACTGAACTGCTGGTGCTATTCTCGTTAAATAGCCTCCGCACCGACCACACACAGAAAACACAGTTCTATTTTTACACAAGGGAGAAGATGACAGAGAGAGTTCACAGCCCTGTGGCTTCTTTACAGAAATCTGTAGTCCAATTACGACTCTGTATCGTGTGCTATGTAAGTCGCCGTGCATATGGCAGGGCTATAATTCTTAGAACCACGAAAGGAAAACGTGGCGGCAAATTTTATATTAAACCTCTCGTTTCGCCGGGATAGTGCCAAAAGGAGACCATGACACTTTCCTTGCAAATTTTGTCAAATAATAATTAGCCCATCATCCAGCCATTCGACGTTATATTGTCTAGACACCCAGGCATTCGTTACGTAAGCCACAAATAAATACGTCACTCGTTTCGTTTCAATCTGTTTCAGTGAGATATATATATTTTAATCAATGACATTACAGCTCGTGTATTTCTATTATCTCTGCCCTGGATAGTTTCACCGCTCATCACAAACTCTTTCTAGCTCAGAAAAAGGTAAAAGTAAAAATTGTACCTATGCTTAACTAATTAATCACTGCGCTATGAAGGCGTATGGGGGAGTGAATGTAGAGATCCAAATTTTCTTAATTTAGGCACTAATTGGAAATGAGTGTTCAGCTTCACAGCCCGGCCGCTTTACCCCTGGCGAAAGAACCCTCTGTACCCATTAGAATAGAGGCTCGGTGGGAGCCAGAATAGGTCTGGACGACATGGAGAAAGAAAGTTCTTTCTCCTAAAGGGACTCGAACTCTGACCCATTTGTCGTCCAGCCCGTAGCCAGTCGCTATGCAGACTGCGCTATCCCGGCTCCCGCATTTCTAGCTCTGATACTTGATTTAACTGTAAGCCTAGACTTTCTGACAAAAAGTGTATATAACCGTCTCATACTCACGTCTGGGCTTGTAGAATTTGCGATTTCAGCAGTCCTACTTCACTGAAAACAGGCCTTGTGTGAACAAGTCGAACGATAGCAAACAGGATTACATTGAGCTGCATCAACTGATAGGACTCTTTGTATGGCAGTCTGTATCTTCTGTGGTCTCTGCTTTCAGGGCTAACTGTGAGCGCACACCAACTTCCATTCAGGCTCCCAGATCAAGTAACTGATTAAGATCACGTTTTGTGAGAAGTGTTAATTGGAAATCATCTGACGAGTCTCAGTTTTATATATATATATATATATATATCCGCTACTCTGTATCTATATCTTTATATCTCTGACATTATGGGAGGAACACAGACTGAGGGTGTTTGAGAACAGGATGTTAAGGAGAATATTTGGACCGAAGGGAGATGAAGTCACAGGAGTTTGGAGAAAACTGCATAATGAGGAGCTTCATAACTTGTACTCTTCTCCAGGTACAATTAGTATAATCAAGCGAAGGAGGATGAGGTGTGTAGGGCATGTAGCACGAGTGAGGGAGTCGAGGAATGCGTATAGGATATTGGTGGGAAAGCCAGAAGGAAAGAGACCACTAGGAAGACCAAGGCGTAGGTGGGTGGACAATATTAGAATGGATCTTAGAGAGATAGCCTAGGATGATATGGATTGAATTGATCTGGCTCAGGATAGGGACTATTGGAAGGTTCTTGTGAACACGGTAATGAAACTTCGGCTTCCATGAAATGCTGGGAAGTTCTTCAGTAGCTGCAGAATTGGCGGCTTCTCAAGGAGGGCTCAGCGCCATGAGTGAGTGAGTGAGTGAGTGGGTGAGTGACATCCGCTACTTCTGCATAAAACTGAAGTAGAAATTTATCACAAGCGTTTCATTCTAGCAGAAGTTTTGTGTTACACGTACAAGCACACACATATGCAATGTGTATCGGGGGTTATGGGGGCACCCGGTAGCACAGTTGGTTGAGGCTCTATGCTACAGTTTGGAAGGTCGCGGTTTCGAGTCCCTATGAGGTCACTGGATTTTTAAATTGACCTAATCTTTCCAGCCGCCCTATATCTCGGCGGTCGACTCAGCTTCTAACAGAAAGAATACCATGAATTTTCTTTGGGGGGGGGGGGGGGGAAATGGCGGCCGGCGCGTAAGGCTGACACCCTCACCGCCATCTGTGAGCCGATTGTCTAGAAAGTGTGGGATCCTCGACGTCTCACAACCCTATGGGCCTCCACAGCCTCTTACAGGGATACCTTTACCTTTCTTATAGGGTAGCGATGTGAAGCTGACCACTCTCCTCTATCTAGTGAAGAGGTCCAGAAAGATGGAGCTGTACCTCCACTACCACATACGTCTTCATGGCGTAGAGATTAACTAATTTCTCATAGAAGAAACTTTACTTTTGCTTCCATACACGTGCGGACACACACACACACACACACCTTCTCAGCTAGCGCTATCGGCAATATGCATCTGGCACTTACTGGCCTACATAACACTGCTGCGGGTTGCTGCTTTCTGAGACAGGCGTTGTATTACTTTCTTCTTTTGTTATTTAAGGGCGCTGTCAGTATCGAAGTACGAATATTTCCGACATCAGTAATGAATGTGGAACAGTTGGTGGAATGAGAATTGGCAGGGGAAACGGAAGTAAGCAGGAAGAGAACCTACAGCAGCGCCATTACTGCCTGAATTATGGCACGGCTGACGCAGTATAGTCTCATGTTATCGAAGTTTCGGAGAAGCCTGATTCTTATATGTTCAGGGTACAAGAGTAAACCGACTGTGAGTGAAGGTACTACGGTTAGGCCTATAGAAAAGGGGCAATTTTTTCTTATATCTTTTATTGTTTTCCTATTGATTCGCCTCAGTCTCGGCTACCCTCCCCACATATTTCCATACTTTGCTCAAAACTCTGTCCTGAAGACAGAGGCGAAGAATTTATCCGAATATTGGTAATGGTGTAACGGACTACACGGCGTCACGCCAAAGAAGACGGCAAACTCTATAGTCATCACCATGATAACATCAGATCCCGAGATATATAACTTGTACGTCTCTCTGGAATGGATACATACATGTTTCCTTCTTCGCTCCCGCTTTGGAGTGTGGGGCTGATTTCTCAGTTTCATGATCATTTTACAGACGGTAGGGCTCCTTGGACGGGTGATCAGCTCTTCGCAAGGCCTCTACCTAAACACAGGACAAAATAAACACAGAATAAACGCATACACACATCAACTATCCATGTCTTGTGTGGGATCCGAACCCACGATCCCGGCTTCCGAGCGAGCGAGGACAGTACATGTCTTAGACGGCTCGACTACCGTGACCGGTGGATAAACATTAGACATATAAATTTATGTAGGGAGGGGAATGTGGAAACGCATTCGGAGGCTCCCCATATTCAATAGCGTCACACGTTTGTTGTGACGTCAGCACCTAATTCATTTCGTATTCCTCTCCCCCACCCACCCACCCAGTCGCACACACCCATGCAAGAAAATGGATCACTTGGATTCCTGTGATTCTGATTACAAAAAAATATAACCTTTCTGTTAGCACACGTAAAATATAAGGCCTGTACTATTAATATTTGTGTGTTATTTGCACAAAATGCATAAAACTCACTGCATAATCTGAAGGCCACATATAATGATTTCGGTAACCTATTAAGCGGAAAAGTTTAATTGTTCCGCCACAAGATTTTCGTAAGGAATCCAAAGAAAAATTATGATATATATAAAATTCGAAAGCACACATTTTGAAAATAGAATGTAAGAAAATTGCCCTGATTTTGAACATATTTACTTTTACTCCTGTCAATTTGCCAATCTATAATAACAAGCGAGTGGCGAACTCTGTATTATTAATTCCCAATTTGTGGTGAAACCACTGAACACTGTCCTCTGGTTTAATAAGCCGATGTGCCATTGTTTCTTTAAAAACACGAATTATTAAAAAGTGCGGTTTTATAGTAGCATATGCAGGCCCTGCATGTGACCAGATTCTGAATTTGTTCACGACGTTTCATTTTTCAAAAGAACTATTAATAAAAAAGAAGCGTTGCAGATGGCAGAAGGCAATTGGCTTATCTGTTAAACATTTAAATAGTCTTTGTGTAGCCCGGTGTCTATTACGAAGAGCCTCTCCTGCGGACTGCTCGAGCGCCGCTGAGACCGCTGCGTTAACAATGGAGCACGGGAAATAAGTAATGGCTTTTACGTTATTACTCGGCAAGACTTTCTATGTAATTTTTGCCAGCCAATGACATGACGAGAAGGAGACCACGGATGTATGAAACTATCCAATCCAGGGAATGGAACAGGGCTATAATTTCTAAGTATCGCGCTCCTATTTGCTAGAAACCAGCACAAAAGAAGAGCAGGCGTCTTTAATTTACTGTCACATGAATAGCAGCTGGCCCAGGACTCTGCAAAGAGAAAAGAAAAGTAGAGAAGAGAACAAAATGGCGTATGTAAGGTTAGAAAAATATATGTATAGGAAAATTTGTTTCCTACGTAGAATTACAGGTTTCTCTTCCATTCTAAGTAAAAGCTAAATGTCTCTAATTTGTCTTTGTAAGAAAGAAAAATACGAACGTTTCAATTCACTCATTTGAATATGAAATGAACTACTGTCTGAAGCATTGCATCTGTTGACTATTTCAGATGGTGTCGCACTTCGGGTATGTTTATAAATTATTGCTAATTCTTCTAACTCTCCTTTGTAATATATTTAGGTCTGTATTACACGTCTCAGCTTCTTTGATTTGATCACTCTAGTAATATTTGGCTAAGAGTAAAGATTATGAAAGCCGGTTACGGTAGCCGAGCGGTCTAAGGCATGCATTGTCTTCGCTAGCTCGGAAGCCGGGATCGTGGGTTCGAATCCCACTCAGTGCATAGATATTTGTGTCCGTTTTTTTGTGTTTGTGTACAGGTAGAGGCTTTGCGACGAGCTGATCACTCGCCCAAGGAGTCCTACCGAATGTGTAAGATCTTGAAAAACCGAAGTGAACGGAGAAGTTCATGGAGGTAGGCCTAGGCCCACTGGGGCTCTAGTGCCAAGGTGGAAAAAAAAAGATTATGAAATTCTTCATTGCATAGACTTCCCTACCTCCTGCTACTTCCTCTCTATAACATTCTATTCTGCATCGTCCTCAGTTTGAGAGAGCTTTCTATGTCCGTGAAAACAGCAGGAATACTCATAGATCTGTCTAATTTGTTTTTTACGTATTTCGATTGGAGGCAGGAAGATAAGATATTTTGAACTGAATGGGATAACAAGAACACCTTGAACTGAAACTGCTCTTGACTTCCTCGTGAATAGACCTACCGTTGCGGCGTGTCGTGGCCTCTGCTGTACATCTGCATTGCTTCACGAGTTTCGAGACGTGGGGCTGCGCTAATCGATTGCGAGATTCAGCGAATCAGTTGTTACTTTGCTTTGCCTCAGTCGCCCCAGATACGTATGTGCCTTTAAATGCCTCCTTATCCACCCGCTCTGTCTCCTCCACATGAGTTCTCAATCACGAGTCATATTCTTTTATAGTTCGACTTTATTTGGCGTAATAATTCTAATGGGAACAGTAATTTTAACAACAACAAAAAAAAAAGCACAGAGAAATTGGTCACAGTACATCCATGGTTAGCCACGCGGTCTAAGGCATGAACTGTCTTCAACCTTCCGAACCCTGGGGACATGGATACGACTCCCACTCAAAGCATGGATGTTTGTGTACGTTTATTCTGTATTTGTGTTGTCCTGCGTGTAAGTAGCGGCCTTGCGACGAGCTGATCACCCGTCCAAGGAGTCCTACCGTCTGTAAAATGATCACGAAACTGAAACAATCAGAGGCCAGGGCCCAATTGGGCTGTAAAGATATATATATATATATACGTATATTTTAGTTTGAAATACAAGAAATATTTTATTACAGCACAATATCTGATTCCACTGGACGAGATAATGTGGCGATATTGCTTCCGGTACATACCGACAGAATTTCCTCAAATCTGTTTTCTACTGAGGATTAGCTCCTCCTGCATATGAACATCGGTTTAACAATCGTGATGAAATCCTTCGCTGGTTACCAGTCCTTTCGGTTGGCTAAAAATTACCGACGTTTCTGGGAAAATTCTGTCCCCAGCATCAAGATACGTTACATGCAGACCCTGACGCTGGGGACGAAGATGATCCCTGAAACACAGGAATATTGAACAAAGTGACATGGCTGATAACCAGAGAAGATTTCATCTGCTTAGTCGCCTTAAAACTTCAGACCTTAAATCTCGACTTGTTTAGCCTCCGCCCAGGAAGAAATGAATTTGGTAGATCTGAAGAAAAGGGAAAAACCTTCAAGAAAATAATTTAGGCGCTGTTTGCTTCCGTTGTTTTAGTTGTTTACAATTTTCTTACAGGAAGTACATATAATTAACGCATAATATGCAGGTCATATATACCTGTCGGCATGGTTCATCTCCCTAACTCCACGGGTTTAAATCAGATTTCTTATTGGAGGTTCACAAAATTTACTACATTTCACTAAAGTTTGCGGGGAAATTTTTTTTTTCTTTTCTACGTGTAACTGAAGTTGAATTTAATTTATTTTCTCAAAAATAACTTATTATACAAGTAATTGCTCTACATCTTGTGTTCGAAATTCTGCCGACAAATTAATGTTTAAGCAAATTAGAGCAAAAGTAATATCTGTCTCGTAAGCAGCGTGTATTCAGTATTACTCTTAATATTACAAAAGTAGATTTGTAAATTGCGTAAATTATCTCCAAAGCTGAGCACAATTTTTTTAAACATAAAGAATAATATCGATCGAGGATGAGGTGGGTAGAACATGTAGCACGAATGGAGGAGAAGAGGAATGCATATAGCATATTGGTGAGAAAGCCAGAAGGAAAGAAACCACTGGCAAGACCAAGGCGTAGGTGGGTGGACAATATTAAAAGGGATCTTAGAGAGAGAGGATGGGATGGTATGTACTAGATTGAACTGGCTTAGGATAGTGACCAGTGAAGGGCTCTTGTGAACACGGGAATGAACCTTCGGGTTCCATAAAATGCTGGAGAATTCTTGAGTAGCTGTAGAATTGGCGGCTCGTCAAGAAAGACTCAGCTCTATGAGTAAGTTAGTAAGTAAGTAAGTAAGTAGTATCAATCATCTTAAAAGTGCCATTTGAGGGGAAAAAGAATATATTGTTTGATCCATTTCGATAAAGTGTGCTATTTCAATTACCTTTAAATTCTTCCCCCAAAAGAAATATAATTTTCTTAAACCAAATCCTGCCAAGTGTGGCAGCTACATTTTTCCACAAGAAATGGCTGAGCCTACAAAGCTGCTTCGTTCCCCTTCCTACATCGATGTGTGGCTGTTCTGATAATTGTCGATATGTCACCCGAATTCTTCCGATTAGAGGCTGACAAGTGAACATCGTGGCGCAATCTCGTTGTTGCAGCTGCAGTGATATTACTGGGCCATGAAAACGTCTTATAATAATGTTTTGTGTGGTGAAAATACTAGAATATTTGCTGAAAGAAGTGTGGAATTACGCATCATTTCGTGTGCTGTACTATTTGTACGTCAGAAAGTACAGTAGCTCGTATGTCTACTAAAACCAGTGTAATATGAACATGATCCAGACACATGCAGAAACCTGCTGTTTGCCTGCTAGAACCCTGCAACCAACCCGTGACATTGTAGCTGCTTGAACTGGGAGGTGAGAATAGAGCGTAGCACACAGGGTTTAATGCATGAACGAAGAGACACAGATTTCAGTAGAATTAACCTTTTTACTTTTGCAGTAATTTGTATATAATCCTATAAGTTTACATTTCAGGGTTATGTGCTCTCTGACTAGGCATTCTCTCTTCCTGTAAAGTTAGAAATATGAAGACAGCCTTTAGAAGCTCTATATTTTTTTTTTCAGATTCTTTAAAATTATATTTTGAATTTTGTTTAGGGATATGATGGAAGTATAGTCTTATGCCTAAAATAATTCACGAGAGAAACGAAATGCAAGTCCTATACAAAATAAGCACAGTTGCATAATTAAGTCAGATTATTGTAATTTTTCAACGACGATGGTAAGAAAACGTGGCTGGAAAATGCATTTACCATGATTTGCCTTATTTCACATCCCGCCTTCCCATCAAATTTTCTGCAATGCAAATTTCACGTACAAGTAACCGGTACGCCTAGCGCTAGCAAAGGGAGCAAATGCCAATATCTTACTGATGTTGTTACAACAGCAAAAGTAAAATGCAAGTTGTAGTTACGCCTATGTTCAGTGTGTAGACTTGGTGGTTTCTATTTTACAACCTGTAACACATTGGGCCTCTTTGTTTTAGAATGAACACATGCAGAATACTAAAAAGTTACTTGCTTATTTACTTACTTACTCATTGAGCTGAGCCTTTCTTGACGAGCCGCCAATTCTGCAGCTACACAAGAACTTCCCAAAATTTGATGGAACCCGAAGGTTCATTACCGTGTTCACAAGAGCCCTCCACTAAACCCTATCCTGAGCCAGATCAGTCCAATTCATACCATCCCATCCTATCTCTCTAAGATCCATTTTAATGTTGTCCACCCACCTACGCCTTGGTCTTCCCAGTGGTCTCTTTCCTTCTGGCTTTCCCACTAATACAGAACAACAGGCAAAATTAATACTAAAAAGTTATTCAGCAAAATTAAAGGTATATATTTTATTAGATCATAATGCATATATTAACAATTAATAATGCGATCATATTTGTAGTCTATCAGCAAATTTCACCTCTGAATCTATCAAATGCAATTTTATAAATGTTGTTTTTGGAGTTCCATTTGTAGGCGGATTAGAATACCCCCACCCCAGCCGGTGCCTGGGGATAAGTTTCATACTTTCATCTTCCTTATGGATACTGAGCACATTTTGGGGCTCTTGGATCACGGTCACACGGCTGTAGCGTCAAATTTGGCCCCACTTAAAACACAGTTACACGATTAATATTGTTTTATTTATTACGTAATCAAGCGCTGTGTTGCTCAGTGGCAGCAAGGAGTGGGAGAAGCATTTCGGTACAGTGTTCAGGTAAAGCGGGGAAGTGATCATCCCTCTTCGAGCCGGGATAGCTCAGTCGGTATAGCGAATGGCTACTGGCTGCACGACCGAGGGATCGGTTATTCGAGTCCCGGTGGGGTCAAGAATTTTGACTTCCCCTTGTCAACCAGACCGGCACTTGGGTCCACCCAACCTCCATTCCAATGGTTACAGGGGTCTCTTTCCCCTGGGGTAAAGCGGCCGGAGCGTGAAGCTGACCACTTTCCTCCAACCAGTGCCGAGGTCAAGAAAATGTGGCTCTATAAAACATGCATATGAATTACGTCACTCGACATAACTCACTCACGAGCCAGTACTTATTGAACATATACATTTATTGCAGATTGTATATACAAATGTGTGGAAGATATTTTTGCCTCTTCCCGCCCCACCCCAATCAGCCTCCGTGGAAAGGTTTTCTCCGAACTCCAGTCTGTAGAGACGAAAGTAAGTAAACGTCTACCGAATAGAGTCTATTCTGCATCGCGACGCTGCGTCTGCTATTCCAGTGAGTGCATATTTACCGTTCATGCTACAAGCTCTACCAATATATAAGATTTGAGGCTTTCACGGCGGTGACTATGAAGAAAGCAGTCTTCTGGGATTTGGCACCTGTATATGATATACACGGTGCCAAATCCCAGAAGACTGCTTTTTTCTCTACCAATATAGTTTTCCTTCGTGTTACTATAGGGACAGAGATAACAAGCAATGAGACAGTGTGACCGAAAGCTCAGCACTAAGCTTAAGAAGCCGCCCGAGTTTCTGGACGCCTAAATGACACGGCACGGCACGGCGAAATAAATATCTGAGATTGGAAACCAGAGAAGGTATATACGCACCAGCAGTAAGACCAGTCCTTGCATATGCTGTCGAGACTCGAGTGGGTACTGCTAATACAAAACAGTCACTGGAAAACACAGAGACAAACACTTTAATGAAGACAGTGGGGAAACCGGTGTTACGAACCAGGATATTGGACGAAAATACGGAACCAAGCCAATAGGAGAATGGATTTAAAAACTGTGAGAGGAATGGGATAACCATGTATCAAGAAGACAGAATTGTTAGAGTTGTGATGGATAATGTACCAAAAGGAAGAAGAAATCCAGGAAGATCCAAGAAGCGTTGGTCCGACTCCTTTTCCTCAAAAAATTGACCATCAGCCTAACGGTAAGAAGAACAAGAAGATTATTATGGTGGAGCCGGGATAGTTCAGTCGGTATAGTGACGTGGCCTGCAGACCGGCTATGGGGCCCATCCAACTTCCTGTCCATGGGGGGCTACCGATGGGGGGCTGCATACTACCTGGGTGTAAAGCAGCCGGGGAGTGAAACTGACCACTCACCTCCATACTCTGATGAGGTCAAGAATGTTGGAGCTATATCTCCAATCCTTCATATGTCTTCAAGGCGTGATGTTTAATTAATTAATCGCAGGGACAATCTTACCTTTTTTACAGATTTCATTTCTTACACTTGCCGAAATTTAGTGCTTATTCAAGTACAGAGAAATGTAATGGCTCAAGATGTCTCTTATAAAAAAAATAAACAGTATTTATGAAATCCGAAGTTGCGTGGTCTTGTTCAGAACTTCCCTTCCATATCACATTCAAAAACTAACAGTGGGCCTCAGAAGGCTCTCGGAGATCACCAGAGGGTTTAATGGTCTGCAGTCCATTAAAGAAATTTCATCCTGTTTGGATGCTTACGGAATATCACTCATTCACTCACTCACTCACTCACTCATGAAGATGAGCCCTTCTTGAGAAGTCACCAACTGTGCAGCCACTCAAGGACCTCCGAGCATTTTATGCAACGCGAAAACTCATTACTTTGTTCAGAAGGGTCATTCACTGGTCCCTATCCTGAGCCAGATAAATCCAATCCATACCATGCCATCCTATCTTTCTAAGATCCATTTTAATATTGGTCACCCACCTACGTCTTGGTCTTCCCAGTAACCTCTTTCCTTCTGGCTTTCCCACTAATATCCTCTATGCATTCTTCTTCTCCACCATTCGTGCTACAATGTAGGTCCACACCACGAAAAACATTACTCTTGTTCGATGGCACATGAGTTTTTAAATCACCGTAAACTTCTGAACGTGTCTGGAGGAGTGAAAGATTCAGAAGGTAGGGCACGATACGGACACGTGACCACTGATAATATTTTCAGGCTGAGATAATTTAAACAAAAAACTCAATGTTTTTATAAAAGTAAATACGGGATAATGTAGAAATTATTTAACTGCATCTAATAGATAATGAAATGAAAACGGCAACAGTCTTAAAATATTGAAGTATGCGTGGGTTAAGGTGACGTCCTGAGGACGGAACTACTTTGAATTAAGCTCGTAATTACGTTACCAGTTCGGTTCGTTAGCTTCAGGTTCGTAGGGCAGTTCAAAGGTTCTGTTTGCAAAGGCGGTAAGGCCCACCTACTCTGATCTGAATTAGTTTCGTGTTGCAGAGGAATTTATTTTACAAAAATCAACTCATATAACTGGAGAATTTTAATGACTCCTTAAAGATGATAAAAGGGGATATGAACCCTGGACAGTATTTAGATTGCGTCTATTTCTCAGAGTAAACATGGAATATATTCCTTGGGTTCATAAGAAAATTAAGAATTGATAATCAACTTCTCTTGAAATGAATGTCACAGCCTTCTGAATTGTGTTTGCACGTTATTTCAAAAAGCTGCACCCAGTACCGCCTGTAACATATTGTCACGTGTAAGGGGTTCTGCATGACTTATAGACAGATTCTGGATTGGATGATGGGATCTATTGACGCCTTATTCACACAACTTGGAACTACAGTCAATGGAGAGCTATCTCTGATCTACACACTTTACAATTCACCGTTATGCACACATTAGGATTCTCAGTTTTCACTAGTCATATCCTGGCAACGGATTTACAACCGTCTCACCGTAACTTCAAATCACACATGAAGCCTTCTTTTCACGGCCTAATTCATTTCTTGCCGTTATTCTGCAACTGCCAATTCCGAAGACTAGACTCAGTTCAATTCCTCCGGTCCCAAGCTCATATCCTGGCAGCTGGCGTCTCGAAACTCGACCGACTCTTCTCAACTGAATCCTTATAACTACTTTGCCTGGACCACCTAGAAAATACAGCTTCTCTGTTGTTGTGAAGGCGCTTTTACAGCACCGTTGCATAGCAACGGAATTTATTCGATTGTTGTTTGTGTATTCGTTGCCTCTGGAATGTGTTTACCGAGTCGTTGCCTAGCAATGTTTGTATTTGTCACAATATCATATTACTAACATCTGCGTGCATGGAACGTAAAAAGGGGGGGGGGTATAAATGACAGTATTAACCCTTCTCCCTTCATAATTTAAATTTATATCCCTTTTTAATGCTAGTGGGGTGGGACTAAGTCCCTTGTACCGCGGCCGCTTCTGGCCTATTGTATCCCTTAGTAAGGAATTCATGTACAAGAAGAGACGCTATTCCAAAGCCCTTTATTTCCAAGCTACCGAGAAATTTAACGTTGATGTAGTGGTATCATTAGGCCTATTGTTACCGTCAATTGCAGGGTTTGTAAGGACCCTCTGAGAGTTCCCAGACGGCGTTACAGACTTGGTAATTACATGTACTGCACCTCTTGAAGATCCAGCCGAAATATGGCAGAAGTCGCATGACCTGGACATAACCAAATGGTCGTAATTGGTTTACAAATTTCGCCTTTATGTATGTATAAGAAGCCTAGCATTATGGGTGGTAATAGCAAAATAAACTATAGGCTGTACAATGAAGCAATGGTGAGAATAGGCGAAAGGAGGATGACAGTTCTGATTTATAATGCAAAGTGGTAGGGACGAAATATTGCAGGCGTTGCATACACGTACGAAAAGCGAAATCTTGAATTATTGGTATCAATCCAATTAGTCAGCCTGCAATTTTGTATCTTTGCTAGCAAATTGAGATTGCATGTTCTGTTTCGTAACCACCAACATGTAACCGCTAATACAGTGAAGTAAGGAAGACGAGTATGTTTATGCAGTTATGTCAGAAAATAAGAAATTCCTAGCCTACAAATCCCACGCTGTCGGATACCACATCCTCGTGGATTGATGAAATGTATTATATATTACGTTCATATGCTCTTGGTTGTTCAATTAGACTATATTGCCGACATAATATTGTCACGTGTAGGAGGGTACGCGTGACATAAATGACGGGTTCTAGTTCGGATGATTGGATTTACTGGCAGCTTCGGTTACAAGTTCTCTTAATGACGCTTAAATACAGCGCTATTGTTGATTTACACAATTTACAGTTCACCGTTGCACACGCACTAGGATTCTCTGTTTCCACTAGTCGTTTCCTGGCAACGGATCTCAACACAGAACTTAGCACTTCAAATTACTATGAAGTTTCCTTCTCTTCTACGAACTTCCCGTGGCTGTCTCCTACCGAGAACTGAACTGAACTGCCAATCCATTCACTTTCCTAATGAGCACTCTGCCCTAGTCTCTCAGTCTGGTCTAAGTCAAAGTCAAATTCAAAGTTACACTGCGACTGACGGTAAGCCAGTCAGTAAGTCTTGAAGTCGAACCCCATCTGGGGCTTATGACCAGATATTTATTACTGTTTGACAGTTAATGCTTTTGTTATTTGTGGGGCGCCAACTCTGACGAGAGGACGGGTCTGTCATTTGTACGTGCTGCTGCTCCTTGCCAGCGCAGTCTTTCTCTGGTCTGAGTCCCTTGGGACTCGGAACCATATTTTAGGAACAGGCACTCGTTATATAGCCTCCTCACGGACCACACAGAAAACCCATTTTTATTGTTACATAAGGAAGAAAACACAAAGAACAAGCCTCGTGATTCATAGTCAGCGTCTTCACTGGTGCGCTGTTACCTAACAACGCGCAAGAACATTTCTTTCTGTGACATATCTTCCATTGTTGCCTTGTGTGTATTCGGTCGCAGGGTGTTTACCGGTCCGTTACGTAGCAACGCTTTGGCCGTCCACGTTACAATATTATTTCTACAGATGCCACGTCATGTTTTGAACCTAAACTGAGCATCTGAACTGGTTTGAAGAGGAACTTGACATTATCAGATTAAGTAATCAGTTCCGTGAACTCTAGTACATAAGCTTTTCTACTTCCTCTATTCCTGCTGCTTCCACTTGGAGCACAGGGCATCAGTGAAATGTTTCGTTTCACTTCAGTTTCTTAATCTTAGACAGTCGGTAGGACTCACTGGATGGGGGATCAGCCCGTCGCAAGGCCGCTACCTGACACAAACAGAATAAACGCGCACAAACATCCATGTCTTGAGTGGAATTCGAACCCGCAATCCCAGTGCTCGAGCGAGCGAAGGCAGTTCATGCCTTAGAACGCCTTAGACCGCACTGCCACTGTGATCGACTGCATAATCACTTAGGAACATATAAAAAACAATTGAGTAACGCAGGAGAACTTAGCTGTGACAAAAGTAAGTTTTAGTAGTCTGTAAATTTTACTCTGAAGTCAGAGTACACGGCTGTGTTAATTGATTATGGTTTTCTTACTTTTTTTATATGCACCTCCGTTCTGCATTTCTGTAGTCCGCACATGCCTTTACGTTCAATCGCCGTGACAACATTACGGGAAGGATTTGAGGTTCCCACAGTGATAGTCATTATTTCTTTTTTTAAGGCTACTGGGGTGGGACCAAGTCCCTTGTACTGCGGCCACTTCTGGCCTATTGTACCAGCCCCAGATGATAGGTGAGGGTGATTGTGGAGCAATTGGTGGACTGAAGATTGGCAGGGGAAACCGAAGTACTCGGAGAAAACCTGCCCCAACGCCACTTTGTCCACCACAAATCCGACTTAACCAGACCCGGGATCGAACCCAGGTCACCGCGGTGGGAAGCCAGCGACTAACCGCTTGAGCAATGGAGAGGCCTCCCAGTGTTAGTTAGGAAGACTGTCTGTAGTCAATTGAAAGTAAACCGATGTTTCGGAGGAATATATCGCCTCCATTTTCAGGGTCGCATAAGCCGAGCGAGATACCAGCGTGAAAGCAGGCGATAGCCGGATGGTATCTCGTTCGGCTTATTCGACCTTGAAAATTGAGGTGATATATTCTTTCAGAAAGTTTGCTGACTTTCAACAGATTACAAGGCGTTATATCACAGAAGATGGTACTCTTCATGTTAGGTGCAGATTGCAAATTGTGAATATTCCCATTGTTTGATTGTCTAAATGTCATGTGACGTCTACACTTTACTTCATTGCACTTCATTGTGTACTACGCCATTTTACTTCTAAATATCCTTCTCAGTAACTTTTGAATGACAAAATGTCCAGTTTAAACAAAGGCAAAAGTAAAGCCATCCCTGTAACAGGCCGTGAAGACGCATAGGATTGTGAGACTCGAGGATCCCACATTTTCTAGACAATTGGCTCACAGATGGCGGTAAGGCCTTACACGACGGTCGCCATTTACCCCCAAGGAGGATTCCTGGTATTCATTTCTCTTAGAGGCTGAGTCGACCCCAAGACCATGGTGCGGCTGGAAGGATTAGGTCAATTGAAAAATTCGATTACCTCATCGGGATTTGAACCCGAGACATTCCGACTTAGTGTCTCAACAAACTAAGCTACTGCGTAACCCTCATTTTAAACAATCTCAATACGACTTATCCAGTATTTATATGGCTTTACATGTTTCGGCCCTTCTACAGCACATGTAAATCAAATTTCTTTTACTGTTGAGCCTGTGAAGATGGCCCGCAAGGCCGCAACATTTAAGACCATGTAAATATTCGATTACATACATTAAGCTTGTTTTCAAAGGATGACATCTAGTTCCAAAATTAACACAAGTGTAACAGCGAAGATACACGTTAAATTCTTCTCAGTGCTTTGTTCTTAGGCATGCACCATGCACCCCTTCCCTTCAGAATGACAGACAACATTTCAGCTTTAGGCCTCTGTGAAGGTGTAGACCCTTAGGTTAACAGATAATCCGTGAAGAACTGAGCCATGGTGCACATTTCCCACCCACCTCATCATTACTTTAATTACCCAAGCAACAATGTAGTCATGACGTCAGGATAGGCCAACAAATCATGACGTTCATCATGATGCTATATTTTAAGTCTGAAAGTTCGTGACTGTGGTACGGCCAGTTTTGTGGGCAATAACATAGTAAGGTTTATTTGAGACTATGTTTCGGAGAGACTGAACTCTGCCTCCGTCCTAAGACAACAAACTTACTCCTCGGTGTCCAGTCTCACTCTCCAGGTTAGGGATGGGCAGTGATCATGACCTCAATAATTCTGGCCTTCTTAATGTCATCCTCTCATTATACTCGTATACCTGTTGGGTCTTCCATGTGGCCGTAATACAAGTAGCTCCTTTACGAAATGTCGCCAGCTCTACGCACTCTCTGTCTCGTACCTCGTACGTACCACATGAATTTGTGTGTGTGTCTGTATGTATATAACACGAGTAGTCTCACCGCTTCTGGTTTGCATGGCTGAACTGACTGAAGTATCCACACAGGTCAAGGTAGCTAAGCGGTCTAAGGCATGAACTGTCTTCGCTCGCTCGGGAGCCTGAATCGTAGGTTCGAATCCCACACAAGACATGGTTGTTTGGTATGTGTGTGTATGCTTTCATTCTGTGTTTGTGTAGTCCTGTGTTCAGGTAGCGGCCTTGCGACGAGCTGATCACCCGTCCAAGGAGTCCTACCGTCTGTAAAATGATCAAGAGAAGGGCTGATAAATCAGCCCTGTGCTCCACAGAGGAAGGGGTAAAATAATTATCCACGTTGCCTTGTTTTGTTTTTGTTTATATGTCTATGCTTCCTCTCTCTCTCTCTCTCTCTCTCCCTTTCTTGCTCTCTCTTGCTTTGTAACTGAACTTTGGGCCGTTGAATATGCACGTAAACAAATAAAAAATGACATTATTTTTATTGTGTTCCTACCCCTGACCGTACAAGCGGCTCTGTTAGTCCTGAAGGAGGGGCATCGACTCACTTGAATAATGGCTACCACTAGCTTCATGAACACATGTGTTTCAGCCGGTTCACACGCACAGCCTGTAACACGTTTTGATATTTATTATCAAAATGTCAGAGGCCTTCGGACCAAGCAGTTCGAACTTTACAGTAATGTCTGTTCTACCGATTACAATATCCTCTGTTTAACTGAGACGTGGCTTAATGATATGTGTTTAGATCATAATCTATTTCCTGACAGTTACACGGTTTTACGCTCCGATCGGATGTCTGCCAATAAGACTCGTGGCGGTGGAGTTCTTACTGCCCTCTCTTCTAAAATTCGCTCTTTTAAACGTAGGTGTGACTTAGAATCCTATAACGAATGTGTTTGGGTTGAAATTCCCACTCTTGACAATCAAAATTTGATCATTGGAAACCATTATTTTTCCCCTGATACAAAACTTGAAGTCATTGCCAATTATTTTCGTTCTTTAGAAGATAGGCTGGATACCAAAAACTTTCGAGTTGTCATAGTGGGGGATTTCAACGCTCCTGGTTTCGACTGGAATCATGGTCTGGCCGTTCCTGACTGCCATTATTACTCTAAACTCAGAGGTGATGCGATCTACACCTCCACATGTCTACTTAACCTACAACAGTGCATTGATTCTGTTGGCAGCAGCAATTTGCTTGATTTGGTTTTCACGAACTTTAATGACTATAATATTACCTTTCCTGACTCAGGAATAATAAAGCCCGATACTTATCACCCTCCTATGGTTATTGGCATTAGTCTGCCTCTTGTTAACCCTACTCAAAATTGTGAGTATTCATATCGTAAATATATAGCTGGTGATTATACCTTATTATATAATATTCTCTCAAATTATGACTGGTCGTGTGTATATGACACCAGTTCCGTAGACGCTGGTGCCGCCAGACTCAGTGCTGCTGTCCAAGATGCTATGGAGCAAGCAATCCCCCGTGGTTTCATCACCAAGTCTAAATTCCCACATTGGTTTTCCAGTTCTTTACGATACTACATCAGGAAAAAGAACTACTTTTACAGGCGCTTTAAGAAGCATAAATCCGCCAGCCTATATGATACTTTTTCCTTCTATCGCAAACTTGTCAAAGCTACAATAAAGATCGACAGACTTAGATGGTTGGAGTCTATTAATGCGAATCTTAAGACGCATCCCAAGCAATTTTGGCAATTCGTGGCGTCCTTTAGGAAAAAAAGCTCCACTTCTATTCAGCTTATAGTTGATGGTACTCATTTGGTAGACCACTATGAAGTTGCCAACGCATTTGCTGAGCACTTTCAGTCAGTATATAATAGTTCCTCTCCAGGGGTCTTCCCCTCCCTTTCATCATCATCCTTGGGTTCTCTAACTTTATCACCTATTACTGATTCAGACATTTTTAAAGCCATTGCACGTCTGAAACCATTCAAATCTGTCGGTCTTGATAACATCCCTGCATTTGTCATTAAGGGGTGTTCTGATATACTCGCACCTGTCCTGAAGCATATTTTCAGTCTTACTCTATCCCAACAGTGTTTTCCTGCATTATGGAAGCAAGCGGCAGTTGTTCCTATCTTTAAGAAAGGCCATAGTGCCTCAGTCAACAACTACAGACCTGTTTCGATTCTTAACAATTTTTCGAAATTATTTGAATATGTTATCCATCACCATGTTTCGCACGACCTCAAGTTAAAATTAAATCCCTGCCAGCATGGTTTCACAAAATGTAAATCCACCACCACCAATCTAGTAACGTATCTTGATTTTATTACTCCCCTAGTCGGCTCTCAACGTCAAGTGGATGCCATTTATTTTGACCTGACTTCTGCTTTCGGCCTCGTTCCCCACTCTTTGCTTCTTCACAAACTGAGTGCCTTTGGATTTTCTGGTGGTTATGTAAACTGGATACGCGGTTACCTAACCAACAGACAATCGCGTGTCCGTATTGGCGAAACTATTTCATCGCCCTTTGAAGTACTGTCCGGTGTTCCACAAGGATCTGTTCTTGGGCCTCTGCTTCTCAATGTCTACATAAACGGCTTGTGTGATTCAATTAAGCACTCCAGGTACCTACTCTCTGCAGATGACATTAGAATTTACCGTGCTATTAGCTGTCCTGAAGATTGTAATCTTCTGCAATCTGACGTTGACTGTATACGTAGCTGGTGTGCAGCGAATTGTATGAAACTCAATGCTGACAAAACCAAAGTTATAACGTTCTCTAGGAAAATTAACTATTTGATATACGAATACAAACTTCTTCATTTTACTATAACTCGAACATATTCAGTGAAAGACCTGGGCGTATACCTTGATTCTAAACTTCATTTTCATGATCATGTTAATTTTATATTTTCAGAGTGTATTAAGATGCTAGGTATAATTCGCAGTATCACCTTTAACTATTCAACCCTTGGATGCATGCTCACATTATACTTTACTTTAGTTAGATTCAAGGTTATATAGGCTTCAGTCGTTTGGAATTCCATTACGTCAACTGATGCAAACAAACTAGAACCCATTCAGCAGAAATTTACGACTCTCTATTTTAAAAGCCTTTATTCCTCAAATAAATTCCTTCATTTTGATGCGCTCTTCCTTATTCAAGTTTATCGTGGTTCTGTATTTTGCCCTTCTGCTTTGGAAAATTGTGGCCTTCGGGTCCCTGTTCGATATATCCGAGACTTTCCTGTGTTCAATGTCTGTTCTGTTAGTAAGAAGTAAAAATTGCCCTTCTCCTAGATGCGCTTCTGCTGCTAATGTTGTCTGTAGAAACGTTGACCTCTTTGGGTCAAAACTCTGTTGATGAAACATATCTTATACTGAAATAATTAAACTATTATTATTATTATTTCCATTAATCTCGTTATTATTATTATTATTATTATTATTAGTAGTAGTAGTAGTAGTAGTAGTAGTAGTAGTAGTAGTAGTATTATTGTATATTGCTCTATTTGAAACTCAAATTCTCACATTGTAGCTTTGTCTGTGTATGTTTGCTTCTGTATCTTTATTCACGCTGTGTAATTAATATAACTATCATTTTTGTATTTTGTTTTTTAATATTTCTGTGTATTTCTCTATTCGTGCTAGCTTTCTAATTGGCCTCTGTGCTGTTACGTTTGCACGTAAATGAAAACGAATTGAATTATTATTATTATTATAATTCAGTATATATAACAACGGGCTACGGGATGGACGGCCCGGGGTTCTAATCCCGGTAGGGACAAGATTTCTCTGTTCTCCACATAGTCCAGCCGTCTCTGGTCCCCACCTAGCCTTCTGTCCAATGGGTACCGAAATCTGTTTCCTCGGGGGTAAAGCGGGCAGGACGTGTCTAACCACTTGCCTCCATCTAGTGCTGAGGTCAAGAATGGTGGAGCTATACCTCCACTCCCCATATATCTTTATTGTATAATGCTTATTTAAGGACAGGGACAATTTTATCTCTATTTTAATTATTATTAGAACTATATACACTTGGTTTTCTGTAGAAGCCATGGCTACTGAACTGCCGAGCGGTAGGGTTAATATCTTAATAAAATGAGCAATAATATTCCTGGACAGAACAATGCAGTAGGCCTAATTATTTCTTCTGGACCAACAGATTTGATACTTCGGTTTGTAGTATTTTTTGTATTGCTAGTGGGGTGGGACTAAGTCCCTTGTACTGCAGCCACTTCTGGCCTCTTGTACCAGCGCCAGATGATAGGTAAGGGTGATTGTGGAGCAATTGTAGGAATGAAGATTGGCAGGGGAAACCGAAGTACTCAGAGAAAACCTGCCTGAGCGCCACTTTGTCCACCACAAATCCCACTTGACCACACCCGGTATCGAACCCGCGCAGCCGCGGTGGGAAGCCAGCGACTAACCGCTTGAGCTATGACGCGGCCTCGGTTTGTAGTAACTCAGCACCGTTGCATGGGACGTATAGCTCTGCATCTGCTCTTACCCGAATGGGACAGGATAACTCTGGTGTTTGTTATAACGTTGTAGTAATTCTGCTAAGATAAATTGCAAGGAATATCGGAAACATTACAGCAGTGTATGGTAGATATGTCAACATTGCAGACGCACTTAACTGGGCGGAGTTTACAAACCACGCAGCGGAGAGAGTCGAATGGGGTAGCTGTATTACTTCTGTTACCAAGGCAACGAAATGGATTTGGGCGTAGGGAACGTAATGAGAAGGCGTTACAGCAGCCCAGTGTTGTCAAAATGTATGGATTCTCCACGCAGTATTTTCAGGCAGTTTCACTGCGTTGCCACCTCCTCGATTGCTCTGTCATTCTGCTCGCCTAAACGGAAGTGCGTACGAAATGCGTGCGTCAGGGAGGAAAAGTGCGTGAGCGTTTTTTATATACTCCCACACGCATGATGACTGAGTTGAAATGTAATTTATTTGGAGATTTGCAAGCGTAAGTCATTCACTTGTTGCTGGAAAGGAACATGACTAAAAGTAAGGGCAGGTTTTCAACCGCAATTTCGGAAGTCGACTGAAGTGCTGTTGGAGGAAATGTTCAGAATGCGACTGGAATTATTAAAAACAAAAACTCGAACTCAGAGAGGCGCAAACAATCAGTCAGAAATAAATGAATGGTTACACAAGAAACAAAGTTAAGAACCGTTACGCAATTTCTCAAAATAACTGCAAAAATTGTGTGAACATCCTGCATATTATTCCTTGAATTTGCACAGAGGGTCATCGAGAAAAATTTGAAGTCATTACAGAACCCTTCATGCATAATCTGTTGTGGTAACCTTCTAGAGATCACCAGACATCGCACTGAATGACGCCGCCATCTTGTTCTGCAACAGCGCATTCTGTGGGCAACCAAAGAAAACAGGCCTTATAAGCGCGTACCAGTGATACTGCGTCAATCCTTGTTTAAAGCGTCGTTCTTTTTTGTTCACCTGAAAGTTGGATGACGCCTTAAATCTTATGAAAATTAACCCATAATGGGAAGGTCATATCTATGCGTCCTTTCGTCGAGGTATTCAATCTCCGAAGCTATATTAGAAGTTGCTAGAAGAAACTCCATGGCTTGAGTCCTCCAGCGAACTATAGCGATGGAGCGACCGCCCCTTGTCGGCGAAGTTATTGCCAAATTTAGGGGATAGAGGGTGTCGCGTGGTCAGCGCAACTTATCCCCGCGCCCGTTAATTTAAGTTTTCTAGACCGGAGCCGCTATTTCCTTGAAATATCTACTCAATAATCCTCACGAGGCTGAGTGGATCCGTTCCAGACCCACTACTTCTCAGAAAATCTGGTAGCGCCGGGAATCGAACCCAGGACCTGGATCTGTAGGCAGGAACTCTGATCACTAGATCACAGAGGTGGTCTAGAAGTTGCTAGAAGAGTTTAATATTTAAGATTACTGTCTCTTGGGATGTGCCACCGTGAATAGTCTGATAGATACTTCCCTTCTGTCCTGAAGATGGTAGCAGCACGTTCCTCTCAAACGTCGGTAAACATATACTAGAGTACACGTCGTCACAATTCAGAGGGAAATTTTTCTCATAGCCAACGCAGTCAGGAACTCAATTCACACGAATATATTGATAATTCATTCCAGACTAAAATTCTGTAGGCTGGTATTACATGCGTGCTACACGTCCTACCATTGTAAATATCGCCCCATTAACCGTTAGTAAAGGCGTATGATATTCAAATGAAATTGTTTACATCCCTGTTACTCTGAGTTGTTTGGGAATTTGCATTTCCTCCTTTCTTCTCTCTGTCCTGGTGTATTAACAGACGTGAGGATGTCATGGCCTACTCCACTGCATTCTTCCGCGGATCTGAATGGGGCAAGTGAAGAGAGGTATGGGGATTGTGTGTCTGTGGAGCAGGATTCGAAAGAAAGATTTCAGGAAAACAGAACAACCACTAGTGTTAGCCATATCGTTACGTTCTGTACTTCGTTAGCCTGGTTCGGTGCCCTGGGCCTACATTCAAATGTAGCCGTTCTCTTCTGCCACCTAATGCTGTGTTCGACCCCAGGCAGGTGAACTGGGTTGCTTCCTTTTGTACATACCTACCTACCACTCGGCGCTACAGCCCTGTGTGAGCCTTGGCCTCCTCTACACCCAGTCTCCACTGCTCTCTATTCCTCATCTTGTCTATCCATTCTTTCATCTTCTTCAGGTCGTTCTCAACATCGTCTGGCCATCTCATCCTGTGTCTTCCCCTCCTTCTTTTGGAATAGCCTTCCTTTTACCATTCTCTTTGGCACTGCATTATCTTCCATTCTTTCGACATGTCCCAACCGTCTTATTCTCTGTGACTATAACTTCTCTTTTCAGTGATATGTTTACCTGTCTCTTTCTTCTGTGCATGGGGAAGACAAATTCACGTTTAGCCTGATATCCTTAAGTTAAGAGCCCACGTACTCGGAATTAAAATATTTGCTTAGTAAAGGTACAAGGTATAATTCTCCCTTTGCTCAATCAGTGAAGCACCAAGCAATGAAGGCTTACGGAAAAGTGGAGCTGTAGGCCTTCATATTCTTAATTTTGGCTCTATATAGAAGTGCGTTGGATCTACTAATACCNCTGCTTTCTTCATAGTCACCGCCGTGAAAGCCTCAAATCTTACATACTGATACCTTATTCACACAACTCGGGACTACACGCAACACAGAGCTATCGCTGATCTACACACTTTACAGTTCACCATTACACACGCATTAGGATTCTCAGTCTTCGCTAGTCGTATCCTGGCAACGGATTTATAACAGTCCCACCGTAACTTCAAATCACACATGAAGTCTTCTTGTCACAGGCTGGTTCCTTTCCCCGTTATCATTCTGCAGCTGCCGGTTCCGAAGACTCGACTCAGTTCAGTTCCTCTGTTCCCAAGCTCATACCCCGGCAGCTGGCATCTCGAAACTCGACTAACTCTTCTCAAGTGAACTCTTGTTCATAAACACTTTTACACGCACCACGCAGAAAACACCGCCTCTTTATTATTGAGAAGGCCTGACTATAGCTCGGTTGCTATCGTTTCCGCTCTAATGTGTTTACCGAGTTGTTGCTCAGCAATGAACGACTCTTCTGACCACGCTATTGCTGCTTTCGGGCGTCATGTCACAGTACTAATGTCGCATAAACAAGGACGTTTTGACGAAGTGCATACCTGAAACTTTCTAGCGCCTAGCACAATGAAGTTGGGCTTGCAGGCTTATGATCCTCAGAGCAACCTTCTCCGTCTGACTTTACTCTCAGGAGGCGCGGTAGCTCAGTTGGTATAGCGACTAGCTACGGGCTGGACGACTGAGGGGTCGGAGTTCGAGTTCCGGTATTGTTACGAATTTTCTCTTCTCCAAATTGTCCGGGGCGGTTCTGGGGTCCACTGAACCTCTTATCCAATAGGTACCGGGGGCGCTTTCCCCGGGGGTAAAGAGGCCGGCGAGTGAAGCTGACCACTCACCTCCAGTTAGTGCCAAGGTCAAGAAAATGTGGATCTATACACCCACTCCCCCATAGGACTTGATGGCGTAGTGCTTAAATTCATTGAGCACAGGGACAACTTTGCGTTTACACTTTACTCGCTCTCTCGCAAGAGCCTCTCGGCCGTTTGAGTTTGAAGCGCCGCAAGAGAAGCAAATGGAGAGGCAATCTCAGTTGTGCAGGCTAATCCGAACCGTACATTAGCATTTCTCACGACATGGGGCACGTAATCAGTGGGTTGCTGCGTGGACTAGTTTGGAAATTGCCGGTTAGCGAGCGCTGCTGCTGCCCTCTGTTATCCGGAGGAAGAAATGAAAGCAGGAAGATGAGGCACGTGAACTTGATTCGGACGTTCTGAAAGTTCGAATTCGTGAGTACGATTGTTTGTACAGTGTGCTTACACAGAAGAGGATGAACAAATGCTAACTCATCAGTCAATTATTTTATTTATTAACCTATTTCCCTTATTTTGACTAAAGAGGGGAGTGCTTATGAGATCACCTTGCTGTCTGTGCTTCCTTTCGTGTCTGCCCATGTGTCTGTGTATAGAAATAAAAGAAAAGTAAACCTATCCCTTTAACAGGCCGTTGAGGCCAATAGGTTTCAGAGACGTCGAGGTTCCCACATTTCCTAGATAATCGGCTCATAGATGGCTGTAAGGTTGTCAGCCTTAAGCGCCGGCTGCTCTTTACTTCCAAGAATATCCCTGGTACTCATTTCTGTTAGAGGCTGAGTCGACCCCAGGGCCATAGTGCGGCTGGAAAGGATTAGATCAATTGGAAATATCCAGTGACTTCATCGGACTCGATCCCGCGACCTTTCGGATTGTAGCATTGTGCCTCAACCAACAACGCTACCGCCTGCCCCCTCTACTTGTGTGTACCCCCCCCCCCGATATTTGATAGGAAGTTAATAAGATCACCTTACTGTCTGTGTATTTGCGTCTTTCTCTTAACTTTTGTTAGGAAGTTTATGAGATCTTGCTCTGTGTGTGTCTGTGTGTCCCCCTTCTACTGTTGCAACGGGCCGTTGCTTGCTACGTTGCTATACTCGCATTGTCTCGCATGGGGGTTTTGAGTTACTGACAACAAGGGTTCTGGAATTAGCACTTCTATTACAATTACAATCAATTAGAACAACTCTTTATCAATGGCTTAGACTCGCTCCATTCCTTACTGGGTTTCCAGTGTCTCGTCTTCCACTGTGACTGTCTTGGTTCTGGTACACGAGGCGGTCACTTCTTCATCTTCCGTTGTCCGAGAGTTAACACTCCACAGCTGAACTGTCAACTACTCTTATGAATGAATGAATCCTCTTGGCGAATCGAAGAGAGACCAGCACCTCGAACTGTTCGTCTGTTATCATGTGTTTCATCCTTTGCTACGAAACATATGTCAATCTCGCTTCTATTTATACAAGCTTGTTCGTAGCTTCTACGAGCTTTAAGCGAGCCGTTGTCTAGCAATCGACTATTCCGTGACAATGTAATTATTTATCTGTTAGTCTCGGTATCCTCCTTAATTCTTGCGTTTTCTTTGAGGTCCGTGTCATGTCAAAGGAAAATAGATTATCAGTTCTAAGCAGAATTTCTTGTTTATGATGTAGGCCATACCATCATAGCGCAATTAGTATCGGAGTAAGCCTGTATTTGGAGCGACCTCCCACCTCATGACTCAAGGTACGCGGGTTCAAACCCTGCGGAGTTCGTGGAATTTTTAAGGGCGGAAAAATTCAGGGAACAAGTCCTCCGAGAGGGACTTTAAGCCGTGGGTCCCGTGTCTTAGATTTACGGCACGTAAAAGATCCTCATGTCTCTAGGAGACCTCTGAGAAAAATTATGTAAAAAGTTTCCCGCCCAAGTAGTTTCCAATGCCTCCAGTAGATGGGGGAGTAGAGGGGCCGAACTCGCTGGCTGAATGGGGCTGATAGCGAGCACCAGTACCGGAAGGGTATGGCGACTGGTAGAATATCAAAGGGGGACGTAGAATAGATCATCAACTGGTCGCGGTGCATGGGGAAAACCCACCCCCTCCAATAATGAATGAATGAAGCCTGTATCTGTCCAGTCTCTCTTCCTGATACACGACTGGCTGTAGGCCTATAGTCGAACTTCTAGTCTAGTCTAGTCTATCGAGTCCATAAACAAGAAGTAGTAACGGCCTAATTTCCTTTCATGCTACACAGAACGCATAGGAAACGAAGAATTAGGGGACACACACAGACACAAGGAGAGCAAGGCTATCTCATAAGCCTCCTAACAAAAATGAGTGCGTATAGACAGATAGACACATATAGTTACACAGACGGCAGGGTGATCTCATAAGCCTAATTTATTCTTCAAAATAAAGGAAGTAGGCTAAAAGTGAACGTTCCCCTGACATTTAATGGTCTGCAGTCTATTGCCGAAGCCGATCACAGTGGCCGCGGCTTCAAAGCATGAACTGTTTTCCCTCACTCGAACGCTGGGATCGTGGGTTCGAATTCCACTCAAGACATGAATGTCTGTATGCGTTTATTCTGTGTTTGTGTTGTCAACTGAGTAGGTACCGTCCTTGCGACAAGCTGATCCCCCTTCCAAGGAATCATACAGACTGTGTATAGCATTAAGAAACTGAAAAAACGGTCAAGGACCAAAAAGAGGACTGTAGAACCACAGATAGATAGATAAATAGATAGATAGACAGATAGATAGATAGATAGAGATAGATAGATATAGATAGATAGATAGATAGATAGATAGATAGATAGATAGACAGAGGATAGAAAGAAGTAAAGAAAGAAAGAACGAAAGACAAACAGATAAATACATATATAGATAAGCTATTACCAAGCGGTCTCCCGAGAACCCGTCACTAGGAAAATTTTCCACAAGCTGTAGCTCTCGTGACGTAAATCCACAACGGATCTGGTTCGAATTTCGACCGGGACACAAACTATTCTGAGGTGTCCCACAGTCTTCTTCAGGCCTCAGAGCCAAACCCAAAATAACACCTCAAATTAGGATGCGATGTTACTATTTTCAGTTAATTATTTACGTATTATCCTTCCACTAGACGCTGTGTAGCCTGAGCTAGGGACAGGATCGTTAAATAAACAATAAATAAATAAATCAGAAGCACGTACTGTTAGAGCTTGTCACGTCAGTTAAACCGCTCCCAGCCCCCTAGAAATTCCCATCACGCAGCCTGCTCACGAAATCTCGGGCTTTGTGTTCAAAGATCAATGCGATTTGAAATGTTCTATTCCCTTTCATTGTCAAAACGACTTCTTTATTTTTTGTTTCTGGATGCGGCTGGCAGAGGTCGCACCTAAATTCTTTTTGCATAACCTGATTCGCTTTTGCATTATTACTGGTCACTGCAGTCCCCATCACGTGGCGCCTTTTGAGCACAGCTGACACTTTAATACTGCATAAACACATGACTATCGATTATGTTAAATCAAAGAGGCGTATAGGTATTGTCAAATGTAGCACGGGTGTTGCGCGTGACTTATAAGACGGGGTTTGGATTGGATGATTGGATTTATTGCACCTTATGCATTCACAACTCGAGACTACATGAAATATGAGTCATTGATGATCTACGAACATTGCAGTTCACCGTTACACACGCACTATATAGGGTGCTGAGTTTTTACTAGTCGTAACCTGGTAACGCATTCATAACAGTCTCACTGTCACTTCAGATCACACATGAAGTCTTCTTTGCACCGCGTAATTCCTTTCTTGTAATTTCTTCTGTCACCTTCTACAGCCATCTCCAGAACTCGACCCAGTTCTCGATAACTGTTTCAAACAACTTCATTTCTCACTTTATAACACTTTGATATGGAACACGCAGAAAATACAGCCTCTCTGCTATTGAGAAGGCTTGTTTTTTTATTAATACGTTACCTAGCAATAGACGTCTTATTATTGCGCGCTTACGCTTCCGCCAGATACTTTTATCTAGTCGTTACCTAGTAATGTGTAAAACTACAATAAATTTCTATCCCAACGTTGTCTTTTATGTTTGAAATTGTGGTGCAAATTTGAAGCGTCTTCGTTCGGCGATACCTGCCTGTCATTCCTACATACCTGTAGCAACCGAGCGGATTTAAGTACGTCAATCAATCAATCAAACCATGCCATCTGAGCGAGTACTACTTCGGGAACGGATGCCAGTGCTTTTGCCAGTTTCAGACCTGTAACTCTTAAGTTCTTTCCTGATGAACAAATTCCTCATGCGGTAGCGTAGTTGGTTGAGGTACAAGCCGGAAAGTCGCGGGTTCAAGACCCGATGAGGTAATTGGATATTTTTAATTGACTTAATCCTTCCAGCCGCATTATAGTCCTGGGGTCGACTCAGCCTTTAACAGAAATGAGTACCAGGAATCTTCCTGCGGGTTTGAAGGCGGCCGGCGCGTAAGGCTGACAACCTCATTGCCATCTGTGAACTGATTGTCTAGAGAAAATGTGGGAGCCTCGATGTCTCGCAAACCTATGGGCCTCCACGGCCTGTTACAGGGATACCTTTACCTTTTACCTTTCCTGTACAGTCTCGATACTGAAGCTAACACCAGAGACGTAGCTAAACTGTGTTCACAAGACGACGTCACGGCTCCCTATTCTTGGCTGGATGAATCAAGTCCGTAACCCCACACGCTTTTCTGTGAGAACCACTTCAATATTAGTCTGCCAACAAGAAACCATAAACAGACAGCATAAGCATCTCTTTGAAGACTGTCAGCCACATGTAGCAGCATTGCAAACCCCCGACAATTTTGTAATGATTACGATTATGTAAGATTTGAGGCTTTCACGGCGGTGACTATGAAGAAAGCAGTTCCTCCGAAACGTCGGTTAACACCACATATACACGGTGCCAAATCCCAGAAGACTGCTTTCTTCGATTACGATTATGTTTGGCCTTATGCAAAGGGATACGGTACTGAAAGCAGAAGTGCGTACTTGAAAGGGACGGCATAATCTTTCGATCAATATGAGGCAGAGTTGTCCCTGTGCTCACTTAATTGGGCAGTATGACATGAAGGCGTATGGGGGAGTAGATGTATAGATCAACGTATTCTTGAGCTCAGTACTAGTTGGCGGTAAGTTGTGAGTTTCAGGCTTTGGCCACTTTACCCTCGGGAAAGGGTCCCCGGTACCCTTGGGATAGGAGGCTCTGTGGGCCCGAGGGCCAGTCTGGACGACGTGGAAATGGGAAAAATTTTGCTCTTACCTGGACTTGAACTCCTACCTCTGGGCCTTCCAGCCAGTAACCAGTAGATATTTCCAATAATAAGAAAAAAATAATTGGGAGTAAACTGGAAAAAGTAGGAAAGTTTCCACGATATTTCAGTAGTAATCGCCATATGCCCTTCTTCCATATAAACGTTTTATAACGTCATGGTTTAAATTTCTAACAGGATGGTATCAATACTAATTTTTTATACAATCTTATTTTAGTGTAGGGCCTTTAGGCTTGTAACAGCAAAGCATTTCATGGATCCCTTTTATATGGGTTGGGTATTTCTTCAGAGTTGAGCAAAAGATTTAATGAGAATAATTTGGGGGAACTTTTTACTTTAAAATATGCATATAAAGCCTTGGAGCAGTTGCTACTGGTCACATGTTCTGCTGTAGGATTAGATGAGCTCCACGCCACCGTGTTACCGCTGCTACGCCTTCGCCGTGCTTGTTTAAATTGCGTTGAGTTCGATACTCAACGACGCTGTCAGAATCAAGACTATGTATCGCCGATGATACGTATAATGATTAATGAATATGGAGCAGTTGGTGGAATGATAACTGGCAGGAGGAACCGGAATACTAGGAGAAAACCAGCCCCAATGCCACTTTGTCCACCTCAAGTCCCACTTGTACTAGGATCGAATTCGAGCCACCTCAGTGGGAAGCCGGGAACTAACCACTTGAGGTGCGGCCCGGTCTCCTGCTTGTTTAAATAATGCAGTCAGGAATAACAGGTTGTGGATTAAACCGAGCCGTTTCATATGATCAACATATTGATTCAGCAAAATAATCATTGCAGAATGTCGTCTTCTGGGATGTGGCGTCGTACAGCTCTTATGTGAATCGACGTTTCGGAGAAACATATCACCTCCATCTTCAGAATAAAATATATTCGCGAGCGAGGAACCAGCGTGAGCACGTGGCTGCAGACTAATTTTTACCTTAAAGATGGAGGTGATACGTTCTTCCGAAACGTTGGTTCACAAAAAATCTACATGACGCCACGTCCCAGAAGACGACATTCTGCATAGTCACCGCCGTGAAAACTTCAAATCTTACAAAATAGTCATTGTTTTATGACTAAATGAAACGGCGTACGTAGAACATTTTGCTTTCCCTTTTAAAAATAAGGAGTCGGTGTAGCGACGAGCTAAGGGCTGGGCGACCGGGGTTTGATTCCCGAGAGGAGAATTTTGTCCATAGTGTCCAGACCGGCACTTGGGCCCACACAGCCTTTTATACAACATATTCGGAGGGGTTCATTCCCTTGGTGTAAAGCGGCCGGGACGTGGAGCTGACCACTCACCTCCACCTAATGCAGAGGTCAGGAATTTTGGAGCTATACCTCCACTCCCTCATACGTCTTAATGTAATAGCGCTTAACTAATTAAGCGCAGGGACAACTTTACCTTTATTTTCCCCCCTTACTGGGCAGGTTAGTGCAGCGGTATGACCCTAGGTTCCTACTCGAGGATCCTGTATTAGAATCTCGGCCGAAACACTGCTATTCTTACTTAGGTTTTTCACGGTTATCCTCAGTTCCTCCATGAAAATGCTTGAATTGTACCTCGATTAGGTTACTATCGTTCTCTTACGCAGTCATTCAAATGGGTTATGTGGGATTTGAGGTTCTCACTCCGGTGGTTCTAAAGAGTTCTGTCTTCAGGAATGTAGTGCCTTGCAGTCCGTGGTAGTCAACGAATGTTTCAGAAGTACATGTCTCCTGCATCTTCAGGTTCGACGAAGAAGCTCTTCTTGTTACTTTCCTCACGCTGGTTTCTTTCTTGGGCTTATATTTCGATCCTGATAATAGAGGCGAAATATTCTTCCGAAACGTTCGTCGACTTTCAGCGGACTACACTTTCTTTTATCCCGGAAGATAGAACACCTAATTCAAATATATTATTCGCTAACCATCTCACCATTCGACTATGTATTGTCTGAGATACTGACAAGGAACAATTCACTCTGATTTGCTGTGACTGAATTTGAAGTCTGAAAAAAATAAATGCTTGTAGAAATTTAGTAGAAATTCAAGGATGAGGAATGGTCCACGCTAGAGCCTCATCGTACACAGGACAACATAACGGGAAGAATTGAAACAGAAATCCACGCTCTCAGCTAGAATTCAGTCTCAGATCAGGTCACTCCACCCGGCCATGGTGATCAGTTTGCCATTCAATGCAGCGCCATACAACTAACCACCGCAGACTATAAATATATTTTATGTGACCTGTTGACAAACCGGACAAAACGTGGGGGGTTATGAATCTTATTTATAAAATCATGTTTTCATATTTTCACGGCAGCGTAAACATTTAACACTATAGTTATCCATCACAGCCCTCGACGTAGTTGAGCCACTGGCCGCTAGACTGCGCGAGCCTCTGCGCTTGACAATAGAATAACCGCGCCGCATTGCCGCCGAAATGAGATCTACTTTGTAAGCTGTGGGAAGAGAATTCGTAATAAGGTAAAATGCAAGTATCTCTTAAATCGCGCGTGCGCTGTGTAGAGAACTGGGAGACCAAGCAAACTCCCAAGGAAGTAGCTGTCAGCAGACTGTTTGTACGTGCATGGCTACCAATGATTCGGACTGACTGATATTATTACGTAACAGATGTACGAAATGGCACAAAATTAGCGGTAATAATAACTAAAGATAAACATAATTATTGCGGTAATTACATAAGAGAGAATGAGACGGGTGAAACATATAACACGCATGGGAAAGTAAGGAAAGCATGCAACACCAAGGGAAGAGACTGCTCTGGTAATGTTTTGTACATGAGGTGTGTAGTATAGTGGGTCTTAGAGAGATGTCTGCAAGGTAGTGCTCTTATCATACTCAGATCTGATGGTGACAGGCCGCCATGTTACTGCTGGTGACGGTATGAGATGGAAGAATGTTATAGATGTCTGGTTGACTCGAGCAGCATGATTTTTTCGTGATAATTCGTTGAACGAACTTAGTACAAATTTAGAAAGAAGAGGGGATGGATGTAAGGGATAGAAGCGTGAGATCATAGTAATAAAATCGGCCTATATTTCTTTATGATATGAGGGAACTACTGTAAGAAGCGAATACAGACACAGGATGTAAAGTTTATGTTTTAATCGGCAAAAATAAGAAACAAATCCTCACATCTTCAACAAAGGCATTATTATTTCTAAAATCTTTCACTCAATAATGGAGCTGAGCACTTCTTGAGGAGCCGCCAATTGTGCAGCTATTCAAGAAATTCCCAGCATTTTATGGAAACCGAAGATTTATTATCGTGTTCACAAGAGCCCTCCACTGGTCCCTATCCTGAACCAGATAAATCCAGTGCATACCAACCCATCCCATTTCTCTATAAAAGCAATTCTAACACTGTCCACCCACCTATGTTTTTGTCTTCCCAGTGGTCTCTTTCCTCCTGGTTTTCCAACCAATATTCTACATACATTCCTCTTGCCCACAGTCATGCTACATATTCTGCCCATCTCATCCTCCTTGACTTGATCAATCTAATTACTATACTTGAAAAAGGGTACAAGTTATTTCTAAACAGTGTTGTTTATTAACCTATACGTACATTGTGCATATTTTTACATATCTTCATACGTTTCTATAGATTTATGGCTCGGAAATGCTTTTTTACCGCTCCATGTCGTAATTAGGTTCATCAGAGGGCGCGCAGAAAATCGCCTCTGAAGTGACGGCTCTCCCGGGGAGTCGCAGTGCACGCGGACCCCAGAAACTTCATGACATTATCTGAGTGCACCCTCTCTCTCTTCTGGCTGCTTAGCACAGCGGCAGAAATATACCCGAAAGGAACCGACAGAAATATTGAAGAAAAATGGGCAAGAAACAAAAAAGACAAAGAAAGAAAGAAAGAATAATAACTAAAAATAAAATACTAAAGGAAAAAGAGGAAGTAAAATTAAAGAGAATGAAAGATAAAGCGAACAGAGAAAGATAGAAAAAATAGCAATAGGAGGAAGAAACGGGGCAGTAAGAACTGAAATTGCTATGTTGCTTAGATACTGTAAATCTTGCGCATAGCACACGTCTAGCTACGTTAACGGATAGGTTCTCTGGCCTGTTCCCATTCAGAATTAATTATGAAATTGTGGATCTTGTAGACTGTCGGTGGGACTCCTTGAATGGGAGATCAGCTCGTCACAAGGCATCTATCATGAAGAACAACACAAACGCAGAATACTGGCAGACATCCTTGCGTCGAGTGGGATTCGAACGCACGATCCAAGCGTTTGAGCTAGCGAAGACATTTCCGCTTAAGACAGCTCTGCTACTGCGATAGAGAGTGCCTGCAGAAGTAAGGCACAGGGTTGCGATGCCGATGTGCTTCACAGATACACAGCTAATTTAGTTGGCCCGTTGCCGAGCTGACGCTACTAATAATAATAATAATTCCACTGTTGAAAAGCATGTCGATTCTGAAGGGTCCTGAGGATGGCGTATAACTCTCGGAATTAACTCAGATTTTACAGTTTCCATCTTATGACCGCCTCTGTGGTCTTTTGGTCAGAGTTCCTGCCTACAGATACAGAGGTCCCGGGTTCGATCCTCGGCGCTACCAGATTTTATGAGAAGTAGTGGATCTGGAACGAGGTCCACTCAACCTCATTGGATAATTATGGAGCTATTTCAAGGAAATAGCGGCTTCTGTCTAGAAAACAGAGATTAACGGCCGTGGAGATCCGTTGCGCTGCCCACGCGATACCCTCTATCAGCAAAAGTTGGCACTAACTTCGCCGACAAAGAGCGGTCGCTCGGTCGGTTCAGTTCGCTTGTGGACTGCAGGCCACGGAATTTTTTTTCGTTCCATCTTCCTATACTACCGTATTTACGCATGTATAGGACGCACATTTTTTGCCAAAAATTGAAGAGGAAAACTGGGGTGCGGCTTATATTCGAAATATTCGAAATTACACTTCATTTTAAAAAAATTATATTCATAATTAGTAACATAGGGTGTAATACTCCTCAAATAATATTCCAAGAAAATTATTTTTTCTATAATTTCTGTCTGAAAATTGTGCTGCGGCCTATACACGCACGCGGCCTATACATGCGTAAATACGGTATATTATGAAGAGCATAATGTTTCTAAAACTGAGTCTGTTTCCATTTCCTCTTGTGGGATCCGTTAGAAAGCGCTGACCTCCATCACTGGCCTAGACCTGAGGGCGGAAACACGTCCATTTTCCGAAACGTTGTGTTCTTTAGTGTTTTTAGAATACCAGACGTTAGATAAAACATTATGACACTAATCCCAAGTGAGGAAAAATTTATTGTCCATGCATAACTCAGAATGAGAAATAAGAAACTCTCGATTGATTTTGGTTGGGGGGGGGGAGAATTTGTATAGCGATTGCCAAAAAGGGGATGAAAGGATAATATCGAATTGTATCATAGACAGACAAGTTACTAAAATATGAATTTTATAAATAGTACTGAACTGGTTCAGGATTACTTCGTATCTCAACATTTAATAACCATTTACAGATATTTTAGTCAGTCAGTAAATTATATAGTCCATCACTATGTCAGTAATTTAGAGACTTAGTTGCTTAACTACATAAATTATTTCTATTGCCATATTACTGTGGAGTCAGAATTATTCATTTTATTTGCTACCGATAAATTCCCTTCTTGAGTTCCCCTAACAATGGATAGTGCAAGGCACACCCAATGGCTTTCTCGCTGTATAGGTCCATGTATGAGGAAGAGTCAGTAAGTAGGCCACAGATGATTACAAAGCTCAGCACATGCGATATTCGAACCTGGAGAAAACATTTGATTCACGACATATCCTCCACCAACACTGATACGCACGTCTCGTCGCTTTGCCAGGCCGTCGAAACCCTCAGCACAGAAGTTTTGGACTGTTGTCTCAGGCACATCCGCAACTCCGCTTCAACCTCTTCGTCATCAGTGAAAATTTTGCGCCTAGTTGTGAATTGCTTTATTCGACAAACAATTCACACAGTAAACATTTCTTTGTGAATATCCTCTGCATTTAGACTTTCTGCCCACAAAACAAAAAAAAAACGCACAATATAACTCTGCTCTTCAGTAGTACATACCTCAAACACGGTAGTCATTTTGACTACTAAAACTAGCCTCTGGACGTATGTATGCGCGTCTGATACCTAGACTGTCTTGAAGCTGGCATATTCTGCTACCTAATGATAGAAACTCCGTGGCTTTAATCCGCAAGAAAACTATGCCGACAGAGCGACCGCCGCTTGTCGGCAAGGTTAGTGCCATCTGTAGTGGATAGAGAGTGTCGCGTAGTCAGCACAACGGATCCCCACGGCCGTTAAACTCGGTGTTCTAGACCGAAGCCACATTTTCCTTAAAATAGCTCCTCAATTATCTTCACGAGGCTGAGTGGACCAAGTTCCAGACCACTACTTCTCAGAAATTCTAGAAGCCCCGGAAACCTCTGGATCTTTAGCCAGGAACTCTGATCACTAGACCACAGAAGAGGACGCTACCTAATGATACACATAGAAAAACTATTACTTCAATTACAGCTGTTTTATTTCAATTTATGACCTATTTCCTGACCCTCCCTCGTATTTTATTCCATTCCTCAGTTTCGGCTATGTGTTCTTCTAATTATGTTTTCAAACATCTAAATTTCTGTTAGAAGGAGCATTAAGTTGAATGAAATTGAAACAAGAGGACATTAGAGCAGGCCCGCACAGCCTTCCTAACGACTACTGTTTGTGTTGACAATACACATAACAGCTTTCTACTGCCGTAAAATTTTATTGCAACATAATATTCTATTGTAACGGTTATGAGGTCCTTCCTGAAGCGGAGGAACCCCAACGTGTTCTGAGGAAGCCGGGTTTCTGCGTAACTACTTACCTGTTATGTTCTGTACACTTCGGACTGTTGTCATAAATCTGTAGATCCTTTTTAAGTTGGAAAATTACCTTCATCTTAAGAGCCATCAGTAGGTCATTAGTAGCCATAAATTATGACCAAAACATAAAACCTGATTGTCATCGACTTCAGGTCACTCGCTCATCTCAAGAGGAATCAGAGTGGAATTGTTAACTGTTTTACATGTAAGCATCTTGTGCACTCCACACTTCTATATGTATAATGTAAATACCGTCGTAAATGCAACAATTTATTGTAGTTCTTTGTCTTTGTTCTTTCACACTACATGTTTCGGCAGGCACACAGGGAACCTGCACACATAACAGTATAAAACATATAGGAATAACGTAAGAAGAGGAGATAGTAATACGAATATTTGTGTATTACAGATAATACGTGGACGGTGCTGAAAGCAAGAAACAGCCGCAGCAGCAGCAGCACGTGTAGACACAGAGCAGGTATCCCTGTGATTTAAATTAAAAAAAAATTAATTTAAAATTTAAATCGGCGAGTATATATTAAGAGAGATTTTAAACATAACTGACAAAATCAGCAAGGGGATTCCGGTATATTGGGACTGATTGAAACGCAGCAATGACAATTGAGACAGCTGGTGTTTTTAAATTTAAAATTACATGCAGTGTGACAGCTACGTAAGTGAAATACACCTGATGATGGCCAGTTACGGCCGAAACATGTAGTGTGAAAGAAGAAAGACAAAGAACTACAATAAATTGTTGCATTTACGACGGTATTTATATTATACATATGGCCTTGTTAAGGCTTTAATTGGAGAACAGAGGGGCACACCTTTTACTGTATGATCGGAATTTTAACTTGCTGCTTTTCTTCTACTTGGTAATCTTTTTTTTTTTTTTCAAAGTGAAAGGATCAACAGCTATGAAAAGCCAGCTGGTCAGTGTCATGTAGGATACTAGAGAAAGTAACTCACGGGTGTCTTGAGAATTTGACAGTGAAGTATAGAAGGGCACAAAAATTTTCTGTATGATCTGAAAGTTAAAGTACTGTACTTCATCCTAAGCTAAGTCGGTATATTGACGGGCTGTGGGCTGGACGGACAATTCCCAATGACCATACCGGCTATAGAGCCCACAGCGCCTCCTTTGCAGTCGAAAAGTTCCTATGAAACTCCGCTGTTCGGCTTTCAAGGAATTATTATTATTGTTATTGCAAATATTATGTTTTTGGACATTATCCATGGTCCTGTCTATCTATAATCACCGTCCTCTTTATTTTTCAAAACACAACGTTTCAGGGACTGGATTCTGTCTCCGAAATGTTGTGTTTTGAAATATAAAAAGGACGGTGGATGATGCCGAGAAGTATACTATTTGTAATAACTCACCATCGTCACAAACTTTTAGATCTTAATTATTACTTTTCGTTTCTTGGCCTGCCCTAAAAATTTTCTCCAGCCATCCCGCTCTTATGGCTTTGTTTTCCAGTTAATCACACCCAAGTTCTTCAAATTCTTCTCCACACCATCCATCCATCTCATTCTTGGTCTATCCTTCTTCTTTTTCCCTTCTGGTTTTACAAGCATTATTCTTTTTATAATTTATTCACTGTACACGTATCTCCTTATAAGATGCCATGCTCATCTCAGTCTATTCATTTTAATTCTTTTAATTATATCAAAATCATTAAATATACTGTATAATTCCTGATTGTAACGTCTTCGCCAGATCCAACCAATTCGTAATGCTCCATAGATTTCCTTACAACCTTTCTCTCAGAACCTCCAAGACGTGCTTCATGAGCCTTGCTCAGAGGCCGGCTCTCAGAGCCACAGAGCACCGTTTGAAGTACAGGTAGCTACAGGTACTGGTTTTATACAGTTGACAGTTTTCCTCTTTAGGAATTGGGATTTCTTCATTTTGGACATGCCTTAATAACATCTATTTCCTGTTATATTTCTGCTTTTAATTTCTTCCTCCAAACCATTTTTACAGTTTATCAGAGTTCCCACATAACTACACTCCGCCATGTCCCAGAAGATAGAACTCCTTAAATTGTCTTCTTCTGCACCGACATAGGAAGCAGCTTCCTGTTTCTCCTTTCCTAGTGCAGGTTAGGATCTCCCACTCTTGCGTGAAGTTGTTCCTGTGCGTAACTAATTAAGCGCTACTCTATGAAAACTTATGGGGGAGTGGGGTATAGATCCACGTATTCTTGACCTCGTTAGTTAGAGGGGAGTGGTCAGTTTCACGCCTCTGTACCTTCAGCCCCGGGGAAAGAACCCTCTGTATCCATTTTGTAGGAGATTGGGTGAGCCCAAGAGACCGTCTGGACGACGTGTAGAAGGGAAATCTTTCCTCTGCCTGGATTCGAGCTACAACNCACCTCTGTACCTTCAGCCCCGGGGAAAGAGCCCTCTGTATCCATTTTGTAGGAGATTGGGTGAGCCCAAGAGGCCGTCTGGAGGACGTGTAGAAGGGAAAATCTTTCCTCTGCCTGGATTCGAGCTACAAGTCCTCGGTTACTGTCATTGCCGCTAAAAATGGCATCTTTCCAGTGCTCAGATTCATAAGGTTTCAGCTTCTCCCCCTCCCCCCGCCTGATTATGGAAAAGTGAATTTTGATATGCCTTCTTCATGTCTGTAATGAATAACTCACTGAAGGTCGCCGTGCAAGGGTCACTGTAGGCCTGCCCCATATGCTATCACGCCTCCAATGTACTCGTACGTCTCCGTAACGCACAGACTAGAACTCAAGGACCCGGCTTAATAAAATCTTTGACAGATCTGCGGACCACTAGTTGTGACACATTGCTCCGCTCCATTTCCGAAATAAAATTTGAGTTTTATTACAAGCAGTTCTGGACCTCTGCGCATGCGAATAGCGGGAACTACACGACAAATACGTACAAGCTAGATCTCATTCGTCTGAAATAATGAGTATGAGTTGGGACTGTAAACAGAGTTAACAAGAAGGCAACTAAGAAAATACAAATCCTTGAGCATCTGAAAGTGCTGATGGCTTCTCAGACACACGCGTGCATAGATGGGATGTTTCCTTCCAAAGCAGTGTCATGTAAAACTGCAGTAAAATGCTGCTTTAAGCCACACGTCACCTGCCTTAGAACTGCTGTTTGATTACGATATTCAAAGAATTAAATAACCATACGTCAGTTTACAGTAGTTGGTTGAGGCACTACGCTGTAAGCTGTAAGGTCGCGAGTTCGAGTCCCGTTGAGAATATAAAAATGCAGCCAGTTAAAAATCGACGCCCTAGCTTGAACCTAACAAGATGCTCCTTCGTTTACGTACTAGACGAGGTCTCCACTGACTGATTCTCTCACAGGGAAGCAGTTTCGCGACTCGCAGAGTCGTGGCACAGTAAAATATAGCCATGAGCCTCGTGGAACTCTGAACCAAGAATGACTGTGCTGGCGAAGGCAGCAGTAACTTACCATAACCGACCAGGGTAGGAAGAGTGGCCGAGGGAGTGAAATATGATCATAGGTTCTGCGCAAATAGGAACAAATAATGACTTTGCTGGCGAGGACCAACTGAAATTAACCCGAAGCTACCTACAGACCGGCAGTAATAGAAGTTGTTCAGATTTGTAAGAAAATCGGAGGAAATTAAGGAACCTGTTGCATTTCTGACTGTGGCTCTTGGGTTCGGAGTCACACTGACGGGTAGAATAAACACAGCAACGGCATCAGTCGAGGATGCGCTTACGTCTGAAAATTGATTTACGCATCAAATGACACAAATTCAATAATCTGCGAAACTTAAAAAGAAATAATAAACGAAACGGATGGCATAATCTAAATTACGTTTCAGAAAATTACCAGTACAGTAATTTTACGTACCAGGTAGACCTTTCTGCAATGTGGATGCAAAGAGATTCATATAACGCCGTGTTTATCTCGGCCTCTCTGTCTTTCGTACAAAATAAACACGCAATGAAATCATTTTCTTTCATAATACGTACATGGCCAACTATGATTGCCAAATCAGTATAGTAATAACGCAATTTAGATTCATTATAATGCTTTGTGACCGCAATGCTATATTGTTTGGGTGGGGTCTCATTGTTGGGCTGTAAACTGAGGCATTCGAATGGGACGGAAAAGTTTAAAAAAAAATCTGTTTAGGTTAGACTCACCAAACCGTGAATGCGCATGCGATATGCCGCAGAGGGTAAGAAACATGCTTACGTTTTAATGACGAAATGTTTCCCTAGGGTCAAATAAACTAAAAACTAAGAAGGATAATATACATTTCTTAAAATCCAGTAAAAAGAACATCACTGAAGGAATTAAGTTTCATTGTTAAACATACTAATCCAAACTTCTGTATGAATACCAAGTAACTGATTGTTGTTGTCTTCTAAATAGACCAAAATTAATAAATGGGGGAAGGACAAACCTCCATTGATGTCTATAAACATTCGCAGAGGATAAAATTGTGGAGATATCAAAGGTAATTTTGTAATTGGTCTTAATTCTAGTGCGTGATATGAAGTGTGTCCAAGTTTCTTACCTCCTTAGCTTCTGGAGTCTCTCTTTTTGTGACAAACGGGTCGGCTGGCATTGCCGTACTCCTCTTGTACATGTGCTCTTCATGCCACATAGTTTCGCAAAGGCAGTTGTCCTGCGGCCTCTGTGTTTCGTACTAAAAAAGTCAAGTAATTTTTATGTCAGACTTAGAATCTACAGTTGATTAGGGGACAATATATGCCTTGAAAAGGGGGAATCATTTTATAAACCAACTAATAAATAACAATTGAATGAATTGTTGTAGAATCAAACATAAAATTATCTGAATTTCTGATATCATAACCAAGTGTTCAACTCTGATAATAACAAGCTCTGGTGCTGGAGAACGAGACCCAGTTTAGGTCCTCATGTATACAGTATATCACAGATGTTACAGTCCAGAAAACTTCTAGATTTTCAAAATAGCCGTTTTCAAAACATTTGCACCCATATACGAATATTCTCTATATATTTCTAGGGTCGTCTACACATTTAACTCCTCATAATTTCTCAGAATTTGCTAATTTGAACCATACAAGAAATTAATATTTATAGAACACCCAATTTACTCTCCTACTTTGAAGAGGTTCAAACATTTACGTGGCCACTTTCTTCCACAGAGGCGTAGCTTTCACGGAGGCGTAGCTTTCACAGAGGCGTAGCCGGATTTTCAAATAAAGAAATAGAATCGCTTAGCCGTTTAAAAATATGAACATTTTTCTTATGCTTTCTATAAAAAATTGATGCTTGCCGAAGGATCTGATATTGAAATTAGCCTGCAATAATGTGTGAATGATGTTTAGGTCTCTCTGTTCAATTTATCTCGCAATAATTTCGGCATCATAGCTCTTTATGAAATGTATAGTTACCAGTTTGATGACCTTAACTGTTGGCTTAAGCATCCCTAACAAACGTATAATTTGAAAACATTTAAATTTGTAAGTATGGGACGGAAAAGTTTCTGTAACAGGTCGTGAAGGCCCATTGGGTTGTGAGACGTCGAGGCTCCCACATTTTCTCTAGACAGTCGGCTCATAGATGGCGGTAAATTTGTCAGCCTTACACGCCGGCCGCCCTTTACCCCTAGGAAGATTCCTAGTACTCATTTCTGTTAGAGACTGAGTCGGCCCTAGGCCCACAGTGCGACTGGAAGGATTAGATAAATCGAAAAAATCCACCTCATCTGGATTCGAACCCGCGACCTTCCAGTACCTAAGAATAATTTTAAAAGAAATTTTGGGGAACACTTTGTAAGTAAGAAGAGAATAAATTTAAGTACAAATGGGTAATTAATTACTCATGCGTTATTCCGAATATGGAAACAGATCAGTTTTGCGAAATGTGTCCGGTTTTCGAGCATAAAAGCGGTGGAAAAAGTTCGGAAACTCTGCAATGCTCTCTTAATACAGAATACGGCGTCCTTCGGTCTATAGTGAGAGACTGGGTGAAAAATTTGAAAAGGAGGGAAAAACAACGAGCGTAGTGGAAGAAATTCAGTTATCTTATTTCCTGGGGAGGATTGTTCGAATGGACATGCTTGAGATCTGTAAGGAGACTGCATATCGGCTTGCTTTCATATAACTTCAATGACGCCTTGCTTGCTACCCTAAGGTTTATGGCCAACAGAATTACTGACTACAATACTGCGAACATTAAAGTCATAAACAAATTGCGAACGAATTATGTGATATCTCGGAACATGAAAGTCTCGGCCAACACATTTGCGTCCGTACATTTGATTTAGTTTAAAAGTGAGCCATCATTACGAACACGCGTTGATTCATGCCCAAGTTCACCATGGCTACTGAACTGCACAGACAGGCGAGTGCGTGTGTACAACACTCATTTCTCCCACAACAACCAGTCGCACACAGTAACGGAATGAAGAAGTCGCATTCTCGCCCCTACCCCCACTCTGCACATATTGTCACGTGTTGTGTGGTGTGCGTGACGAAATGACGGGTTCTAGTTCGGGTGATTGGATTTATTGGCACCTTGGTTACAAGTTCTCTTCATCACACTTAAATATAGAGCTATTGTTGATATACACAATTTACAATCCACCGTTGCACACGCACTAGGATTCTCAGTCATCACGAGTCGTCTCCTGGCAACGGATCTCAACACAGAAACTATAACAGTCTCACTGGATTAAACACTCCAATTATTACACATAAACAAAGTCTTTGATTCACACGTTAATTCCTAGCAGGTTGACCTCCTGTATTTTTCTGCACTTCTGGTTTCAATTCGCTCTCGTTCTATATCCGAAGCACGGCCCGCGAAGGAAACACAATTCTATTGTTGATGACGCAGACCGCACAGAAAACACGTCACATGATATCTTTTCCATCAGTCCATTTTTTCGCTGACTGTCGCCTAGCAAAGAGCTATGAACATTCGCCCCCTTGTTGTAACGTACTCAAATGAAGTTCGTTCACAGGCCGTTGCGTAGAAACACTCTGACCATCCACGTTACAGTATTTCATCTGTTCTGAAACTCTTATATCGCCTGCTTATCAAAATATTAATGGTAAAATTATGCTGAGCATTGTCCACATATGCGACGTTTCGGAATTTAGTTCTACTCCCGCCCTCAAACGGCTAGTTCTTTTTGCACAGCGTATATGTTAGCCTACTGATCGGTACAGCGACTGACTACGAGCTGGACGACCAATGGGTCGGAGTTCGAGTTCGGCTCTTGGGTCCATCCAGCCTCCTATCCGGTAGCTCTATCCCCGGGGAAAAGCGGCCAGGTCGTGAAACTGACCACTCACCTCCAGATAATGCCGAGTTCAAGGAAACGTGGATCTATACATCTACTCCCCCATACGCCTTCATGGCCTAGTGCTTAAGTAGTTAGGCACAGGAACAGCTTTACCAAGTTTTCTGGATTTTGCTTCTGTTATTAAGGGAGGCGCTTATATATGAACCTTGAAGCCTTTGAATCTTCATCTCGTATGCTTGATTGTAGAGAATGGGTGAAGGTTAAGCAATATACAGGGCGATTCACTCGGAGGATATCCTGAATTGATAATTATAAATCTCACAATAATTTAATGACGAAAACAAAACTCGGAGAGTTCAAAACGTCGTATATGCATATAATTGGTTAACAGAATAGGTTGAAACTGGTTTCCTTCCGCCTGTAGACGGAGGCAACCAAGATGCTTCAGTTCCACGTATGTTGCAGTCGGAACGGCAGGAAGTATTAACAGCTGTTGCAGAAATGGTGCGACCGGGGTCGGTTTTACAAATCTGCATTACTCTGAGGAGCTTTATATCTGTAAATTATTATGAGATTTATAACTAATATTTCCAAATTATTTATGAGTGAGTCACCCTGTGCAACACAGTCTCCACTGCTGTGTGCATTTGTGAACGATGATCTACTGTGCAAGCTAAAACGTTCGGGGGGCCGGTGCATAAGGCTGACAAATTTACCGCCATCTCTGCGCCGATTTTCTAGAAAATGTGGCAGCCTCGACGTCTCATAAACCTATGAGTCTCCATGGCCTTTTACAGGGACAGTTTTACCGTTCCTTTACTGGGTATTTATTTTTTGTTTGTCAGATACGGGAGAGGAAGACAAAGTTCTGAACCGTGTAACAGCTAACATTCCTCGAGTTTAGACTGTATTCAACTTTCTCTTGAACGAAATTTTTATTTTTACTGCACTACCTAAATATGTAACATTTCCAGTAGTTTCAAAGGATTAACTAAAAGCTTGATATTATTCTTCTACAGGTAAAATAAATGCAGGCATACAGACTATCTCACAGTGAACTTCTCCGGCCATTTTATAATTATATTTCTGCTTATAAGAATATCCATATCTAAACGACAGATTGTTACACGTAGTAGTCAGTAAGGAGAAGATGAAGCGTAAAACAAGTAGCTAACTGTTCGTTGCACTCTTCAACCGACTATGATTAATGAGGGTTAGTCTCTTAAATGTGTTTTTGCTACTCTGTGTTGAAAGCTAAATTGCTGCAAGGTTATTGTTCTACTGTACAGCATAACATTAATGTCAACTAACATCAGCTTGTCTCCCCGTAATAAGAATAATACATTAGTGGAATAACCAGGCTTGTGATACGAAAGCGCTGTGGAGATTTCAATGCTTGGATAGAACATGACTTTTGCTGCAGCGACACCGAATCAGCGGATATGACAGCAGAAGTCAGAATAGTGTATTGAGAGAGAACACGATGATATGGACTGAAATATAAAACACCTTGTTATACAGATTGTTATTGTAAGAGAACTGATCAACGCATTGATAGGCAACAGCTCTGTAAACACAGTCCGACACGCAACAATAGTTGAGGCTGTGTTTTCTGTGCCGTCCGTCCCGAGCAGCAGTGGACCAACGGGGTTATTCAGTCCGTTTCTAGCGATTTACATCGCTGTAATTCCCATGTACAAGTGCCACTGGTTTCAGTAACCTCCCGTTACCTCTCGCATGTTGCTGTGCTTCAAGAGTGCAGTTGTTACCGGTTAGGTTATCTTCCTAAAGGAAGTGTTGCTGGTGCAGTTTACCATCCGAATACAAGTGGTATCAGTACCAGTAAAACTGTTTCCTCTACCGGTACACCCAGTCTCTTTTGGTCTTTAGATTGTCACGTGTATATGGCCCCGTGACTAATTATGTCACAGTCAATCTTCAGCCGAACCCTCCTCCTTTGACTGCCGAGGACTCGCTCCATTCTCGTTCTCGTTCTACGACTGACTTGCAATTTACGGTTGGACTTCTTATATAGTCTTGAGGCGGTCTCATAGAAAACATATTCGCTCCTCAGCAATGGACATATCTGAAACACACAGAAAAAAAGGAAACCTTTATTTTTTTACAGAGTGCTGTATATTGGAAATTATCCAATTGCTGCCTGCTTATACGCTGCCGCGCGAATGTGTTTACTGAGACGTTGCCCAGCAACGGGTCAACATTTCGCAGTATTTAAATCTTTTATTGTCTGTTTCGATTTGAAGACGAAGCGATTTTCGTTTTCAAGATCCAGATTGTACGCGTCAGTGGTGTACTGTAACTGAACGCTGGGGCAGTTGCGCTTACTGAGAGAGGTAACTTCTTGGTTTTCAGAAAGTTTTGACCTGACGATGACTCCGCACATGAGAGTGTAGCGGCTACCGCTGACAAATTGGTACAAATTGCCAGCAGAGACCACTGCTGTAGTAATGACGGTACGATGACCGCGCAGAATATGCAACGTCACTGGCGGTAGCAAGCAGAGCCTGGGAACGCTCTTCTCTGAGACCAACCCCTGATGTTACAGTTTCGCTATCTTTCCCACACTTCGGCGAGTAGTTCAATGTTTTGACTTGGCGCTTTCCACTTAGTTACCCTCTTCTTCTTATAAGCCTGTTGCTCCCACTTTGGAGCATTTAAAACGCTTCATTTCACTTCAGCTTCTTAATCTAAGACAGTCGGCAGGACTCAGTCTGTCGCAAGGCAGCTACCTAATATAAACAGAGAAAAAACGTAAACAGACATCAACTCCTTGAGTGGGATTGGAACCCACGATCCCAGTGTTTGAGTGGGAGAAGACATTTTATGTAATGTCTTACACTGCACGGCCATTGTGATCGGCCTTAATTACTCGAAAATATCAATTTTTTTTCCTTTGGCGCTACAGCCCCAATTTGGGCCTTGACCAGTCTTCATGAAACTATCCGTTTCACTTCGGTTTACTAGGTCTTAGACCTTCGGTATGACTCCTTAGGCGGGTGATCAGCTCATCGCAAGGCCTCTAGCTGTACTAAACACAGAAAAACGTACATGCACAAAAACACCAAACATCTATGCCTTGTGTGGGATTCGAACCCACGATCCCGGCTCCCGAGCGCTCGGCTACCGTGACCGAAAAAGATAATGAGGCGTGCAGCTAATAAAGAAAAGCCGGAATAGTTTAGAAGCTCAGGGTGGATTTCCTTGGCAACGACCAACTTTCCCGGAATACATCCAATGCTCTACAACGGCTAGCAATCTAACAGTAGAGTTTCCATAGGTACACAGGAATTCTTTGCTGCATTCTACCTAGGAAACCACCGGGTTTCCACCGTTAATGTAAATAAGAAAGTATATCTACAGTATTTAATATTTATATAATGGCTGGTAAAATATTTTGTGACGTGTTGCGCTATGGATGACGCCCCTCCCTCCCCGCCAGCCGTGACGTGCCGAGCGGAGCCGAAGTGAGCCGAGTCCCAGCACGCTGGTCGCTTTGCAAAGCGAATAACACCCAGTCGAAGCAACGAGAAAAATTGTGACTTACAAAGACTAAATGTTTTATTCTGAGCGGTTTCTTTCTGTATGCGCTCCATTATAGGTAGTCATACATCCGTCATGTAATTCTGCTTTTACCGTGTGCCCCAAATTATACTGGTTCACATCCCGAAGAGACGATATTGCGCCGGACTCTTGTGATTATTCTAATTAACTTATCGAATCAATGCATTTTATAATTCAACGTTTTCAATCGATATTTTCAATGCTAAACTTGAATTAGGTCAACAACAGAAAATATTATCTCGGCGTCCTGAAGATGCAGATATAAATTAGAAGCAAATAAATGACGTTCTCCATATTTAAACTAACATTATCATATTTACCGAATGGATAGCGTAATTGGTTTAGGTACAGCCAGCTACAAGCCAGGAAATTGCGGGGTCGAGTCCCGATGAGGTGGGTTTTATTTCAATTGACCTAATCCTTCCAGCCGCACTATGGCTCTGGGGTCGACTCAGCCTCTAACAGAAATGAGTACCAGGAATCTTCCTGGGGTGGGGGGGTATTATGCCGCAACGGCTGCAACACTAAAATTTCCCTTATAAACCTTACCACTACCACCAATTTGTTGTGCCCTAATAGGGGTCAGTGATTGTACTCACCCCCTATCGGACGTCCGTGGATATCTCTTAGCCTAAGCTGTGGAAAACATGCTTCACTCGGGGGATCCACAAATAATTCGAGTATTCACCAACATCAATAAAGTAAAATATAATGAAATGAAGCACCATTACAACGAACAACCTGTCAATACACATAATACGCTAAACCTAAATGGCACAAACCAACAGTTTTACTTGTAACTTCAAACTCAGTACACGGATGACATGCTTCTACTGTTTCAGACTCTTCATACAACCAACAATTATTCTCATTACTTGAATTCTTGTCCACTACTGCTGCATGGTTTCTGCCATTACCCGGATTCCAGTTACTTTCCACAAAATGAACCAACAAATTCAATCCTCCTAAAAATGTGATCGCCAAACTCATTCGCCTTTTCGTACAAAATTCTATCATTTTATATGTAACAATTGCATAAATGTTGACGAACAAAACATTCAAATGCACGAGCACTTTCAAATTTCTTTAAATTACCAAACTCACATGATTAGCATTATCTACAACCTCAAACCAACATACCGGTATAAATACAAATGGTTACCATCCAAACTTAATTATTAACCAAATGCTGGTATCTAAACCATCACTCAATAATTCAGAATTACTCGGTTACACTCCAAACTTTATATACTAAAACAGTTTAACTAAAATCATTGAACCAGAATCATATATTGACAATCATCAGTGATCCGAACACAGGCAAGTACTCACGCTCACAAAAAGGAAGACATCTGACTCCATCGCGTCTCCTTCCTACCACGCGACTGTTCTGAGCTTTTCCTAAAATCAGAGTGTTCACGGCTCTTACCGTCCGAGCCCCTTAAAATTTAACATTACGAAAAGCTGCTCTAGCAAAACCCCTAAAGTAAGCAAACTGCGCGGTGGCGTCCTTGACCGGACACCACATTTATTCATATGTCTAATTCTTAATCTCACATTGCTATTTGTTACCTTGGGGTGGATTGAAACTGAATCCACTCGGTACGTCGGCCACCATTTGGCCTATTGAACCAGCTCCAGATGGTAGATGATGAGTGTGTATCAGACGGTGGAATAAGGATTGGTAGGAGAAGCCGAAGAACTCAGAGAAAACCTGCCCCAGTGCCACTTTGTCCACCACAAATCCCACGTGAATCCGGGGCGCAGTGGTTGGAAGCCGGCGACTAACCGCCTGAGCTATGGCACTGCCTCAAATGGCTATCACTGCGACAGACAGCAGGGCTGAAGCAAAAGACTATTGCTATATCCTAAGCAAGTCCTAAGAAACAAATTTCGAAATTAACCGATATCATCCAGGTTGGAACGTGGCAATACACAGTCCTCTTCCGTTTGTTATGACTTCTAACTCTTCCGATGTTGCTTATAGTTTAAAGAAATGTCCTTCCTTTAGTATTCAGAAATAAAAGATAAATTCTGTAGTGTAACCAACACGAATATTTAATTTGCACATTTTAGAGGAGATGGAATAAGCCTATACCTGGTCTCTGACTTTAAGGGAGGAACATAGACTGAGGGTGTTTGAGAAAAGGGTGTAGAGGAGAACATTTGGACCAAAGAGAGATGGAGTGACAGGAGGTTGGAGAAAATTGCATAATGAGGAGCTTCATAACTTGTACCCTTCTCCAAATATAATTAGAATGATCAAGTCAAGGAGGATGAGGTGGGCAGGGCATGTAGATCGAATAAGACGAAAAGGAATTCGTATAAGATATTGATGGTATAGCCAGAAGGAAAGAAACAGTCAGAAGACCAAGACGTGGGTGGGTGGAAAATATTAAAATGGATCTTAGAGTGATAGGATGGGATAGTATGGATTGGATTGATCTGGCTCAGGATAGGGACAATTGGAGGGCTCTTGTGAACAAAGTATTGAGCCTTCAGGTTACATCAACTGCCGGTAAATATTTGACTAGCCGCACAGTTGGCGGCTTGTCAAGAAGGGCTCAGCTGCATGCAGTTAGTTGTGATAGGCCTATGTTTCACTGATGTTCTCAAGGACGAAATTGACCACAGGGACCAGTGCTTCTAAACGAACTGTTTTGAAATCACAGAGATCAAGTGGACAGGACACATGACTGGATTTGTAGAAATAGCATATACCTGTATATACTCGTACATCATTTTAGAAATAGGATTTTTAATGAAATTTATTTAAATGTGTTTTGGAATTATTGGCTCCATGCTACTGCCTCAGAATCGCATACATTGGTTGGATTTCGTATTGTTGCTGTCCTAATGTCACATTGTTATGTTTCGTTGAATAGTTGTTAGAAAATAGTATGTTCTAAGACAGTGGAGAGGTGAGTAAATGAGCGGTTTAAGGACACAGAGGCCCTTGGGCTGCTCGAATCCATGATCTTATTTATTTTATTTGTTTTATTCGTTTATGTAACGATGGTCTCAGAATTCCAGACCCATTCATTCATTCATTATTAAAGGGGGTGGGTTTCCCCATGCACTTAGACCAGTTACTGGTCCATTGTGCGTCCCCCTTTAATTTATACTGTCGCCATACCCTTCCAGTACTGGTGCTCGCTATCAGCCCCATTCTGCCAGCGAGGTCGGCCCTCTTCTGGAAGTGATACTTCCCCATCTACCGGAGGCATTGGAAACTACTTGAGCGGGAAACTTTGCCTAATTTTGCTCAGAGGTCTCCTAGAGACATGAGGATCTTTTATGTGCCGTAAAGCTACGACACGGGACCCACGGCTTAGAGTCCCTCCCGGAGGGCTTGTTGCCTGAATTTTTCCGCCCTTAAAAATTCCACGACCTCCGCCGGGTTTGAACCCGCGTACCTTGAGTCATGAGGTGAGAACGTATATATAGTATAGAACTATGGGTCTTTCAACATTCTTCTCAATTCATTATCCAATAATTAGCCTGATTTCGGTGCTATAGAATCTATAGCATCGATATCAGGTTAATTAGCGGATAATGAATTGAGAAGGAAGTTGAAAGACGCGATTGTGACATAATTTGAGTAGTCCTACTGTACTGATATTTTCCTTAGAGGGATTAAGGAAAACCACTGAACCTGCAGTTGAATAACCTGTCTCCGAACCAAGGTTTGAATGCTGGACCTAACGGATAATGAAGATTGTTACCCACGTGATTGCCATCATCGGGTAATTGCAGGTTCCCGTACCTTTAGTGTCATGTTCGTTTGTTGTGTTTTCCTGGGTAGACAGACGTGTCGGCGAATTGTCAATCCCGTATCTAGAGATCACTGCGAAACATCTAAGAAGTAATTGTTTCAGAATTAAGTTTAAGTTGAAACAGGCCAGGTAGGCGCTGGGGTAGTTCAGTCGATATAGTGACTGTGCTGCAGACTAGACAATACAAGATTCGGTATTGGACACGAAGCAGGGCGAAAGATTTACATATAAAATGTTCACTTGGTTGAAAATTACCTACGTTTTAGGAGCCGTCTCTGTCCCCATCATCAGAGGTTCTCCCAAAACGGGGGTTATTTTTAACCAGTTGACACGGCTGAAGACCCTAGCAGATCTTATCAACATCAGTCGCTATGAAAACTTCAGATCATAAAAACGGTCCATTCCTTCGCAACATCCGAACCGCCTCTGAGTCAATCCAGACTCGTAACTCACGGGTACAAAATTCTTAATTGTTTCTCTCTCTCTCACAGGGTGAGACTGTGTCCACATGGCACTGCTGGCACTGCTTGACCTATTGTACCGGCCCCAGATGATAGATTATTATTATTATTGACCACCTCTGTGGTCTAGTGGTCAGAGTTCCTCTCTACAGATCCAGAGGTCCCGAGTTCGATTCCCAGCGCTACCAGATTTTCTGAGAAGTAGTGGGTCTGGAACGGTGTCCACTCAGCTTCGTGAGAATAATTGAGGAGCTATTTCAAGGAAGTAGCGGCTCCGGTCTAGGAAACCGAAATTAACAGCCTTGGGGATTCGTTACGTTGACCACTCGAAACCCTCTATCCGCTAAAGCTGGCACTAACTTCGCCGACAAATGGCGGTCGCTCGGTTGGTATTGTCACGTGTTGGGTATGTCACGCGACAAATAACTTCACGTAGCCTTCTGATTCAGCGATTATTTATTCTCCTTCCCTTTTACACTTATACACTTATACACTTATTCACTGCTTGTACCGGATACCAGACGCCATTCCTCACGGTTCCGTTTCTACTGTTTCGACAGTCCGCTGTTGCGCAACGGACATTCTGTTGTTCATCTCCGGGGAAACGCGTTCGTTGTTTCGGAATTCTCTACGCAACGGCCCACTGTTATTGTGTTGCCATGGAAGTATCTACACCAAACACGTTACAGTGTAGTTCGTTTACGGACTACAGGCTACGGAGTTTGTATTTTTTGTATTATTATTATTACTATTATTGTTATTATTATTATTGAGGTGTAATAGGTGGAATGCGAATTGGCAGAGGAAACCGAAGTACTTGGAGAAAACCTGCCCCACTGCCACTTTGTCCACCAGAAATCCCGCATGGCCTAACCCGCACCTGAGCAAGTTATCCTTCCTAAAGCGTAAAGCCATCAGGACGTAAACTGGCCACCTACCCCCTCTAGTACCACGGTTAAGAATGCATGCAACTGTAACTCCATTCCCCCGTACACCTTTATGGTGTGGTTCTAAATTAAGCACAGGGAGAAGAGTGTATTTTGAATTCTAAGTAACCTAATCCGTGGAAGAATCTAGAAGATACTTGTAGTCTGTGGGCCTAACTTTACTTTCTTTCTGATGGTATTGTATCATTGAAATGTATCCGCCTGGAGACTGCAGAATAATACAGTATATAAAGCCATTCCTCCTCGGATGAGTCCGTCCATGACGCAGTAGGCGGACAGCGAATTCACTATTTGTTACATGGAGAAACTTTACGGCCGAGCACGGTTTTTGTCTGTCAGTTATTCCTGTGGCATGTTCACGCTGCAGCCTCTCGAAGCACAATTCCTGTCAAGCGGGCAACAATACGCAGCTGACTACCGAGTTACACCACTTGAGACTGCTCACAGCACTTCACACCGTTACAACGATAACAATCTCTTGGCAACAAACTTCACAATGACTGCAGGAGTCAATCATTGCGAACTATACTCTCCGGAAACCAAAGTTGAATTGTTGACTGCATCACACACTACCCAAATGTGAGGACAAACAAGTTGAACAGAAGAGGCAGACTTATAAGAAGGCTTGTATTCTGATGATGGTCGGTTCGAAACTCGGAGGGAAAAGTCTATTCCGACCGAGGGTTTTCGTTGTATTCCTCAGCCCCTCCAGGAGAATTCCGGAATAGGTACGTCTGTTAGGTCAAGATGGCTTCCTTCCAAATGCTTTCCACTTTTCTATCAATCATTATTGATCCCACCATCCGAAGCTGTGGGGGAGTGGATGTACAGATCCACATTTTCTTGATCTCGGTGCTAGTTGGAGGTAAATGGTCAGCTTCACGCCCCGACCGCTTTACCCCCGGAGAAAGAGCCCCACTTACTTGTTGTATAGGACGTTGGGTGGATCCCAGAGCCGGTCTGGACGACATGGAGAAGTGAAAATTCTTCCCCCCCCCCCCCCCGGGACTCGAACTCCGACCTTTCGGTCGTCCAGCCTGTAGCCAGTCGCTGCAACGACTGCGCTAGCCCAGCTCCATAGTTCTGCATGGTATATATTTCATTGAAACATAATAGATCGTCCTGCCTAAGCTTTTTATATTCAATTATCAAAGGTCAATATGAAATAAATTCGCCTGTATATTTGTATATTAAAAAATATAACCCAGTTAAGAATATACGAAAGAATATATTGACAAAATTTATAGACTAGAGACATAAACTTTCTTTAGATATGTAGATGTACTACTCCGTTAGGGTACTTTTTGAAGAGCATATGAAATAACTTAGGTTCATTTAATTTTATTTTAGAATGTGTAATGTCAGAGGACAGGGAAGCCCCACCATTGACAATTCCCCAAGGGAAGAGACCCGCTACTCGCTCTCACTTAAACACCACGAAGACGTATAGGGGAGTGAAGGTAAGGCTTCACCATTTTTATCTTCGGAACTATTGGTAGGAGGGAGTACGCGTTAGCGTAGTTGGTTGAGGTACTATGCTACAAGCCGGAAGGTCGCGGGTTCAAGTCCCGATGAGGTATTTGGATTTTTTCATTTCACCTAATCCTTCCGGCCTCACTATGGCCCTGGGCTCGTCTCAGCCCCTAACAGAAATGAGTACCAGGAATTAATTAAATAATTTTTCTGGGGAGTAAAGCGCGGCCGGTGCGTAAGACTGACAACCTTACCGCCAACTTTGAGCTGAATGTCTAGACAATGTGGGACCTTCAACGTCTCACAACCCTATGGGCCTTCACGGCCTGGTACAGGGATAATTTTACTTTTACTTTACTATTGGTAGGAGACTGGTTAGCTTTATGTACAAGCCGTTTCAGTCCTGAGGACTCACTACGTACGTACCTGTCGTAAAGTGAGGCAAAGAGCAGAATCTCTTCTCTTTCCTACGGCAACAACCGATCCTGAATCCTTTCTCTTCACGTACGGTTTGGATTGTAAAATCTTGAGGTCATACCTGCAAAGCGTTGCGATACTATGTCTATTTTGTCAAATCGTAAGCGTTCGTATCTCCCATAAGAACACACCACAAGCAGAGAAAAGGGTAACAAACAAACTCCGTGGTTTTCGTCCGCAAGCGAACTGTACCGACCAAGCGACCGCCGCTTTTCGACAAAGTTAGTACCAAATTCAGCTGATAGAGTGTGTCGCATGGTCAGCAGAACGAATTCCCGAGGCCGTTAATTTCGGTTTTCTAGACCGGAGCCGCTATTTCCTTGAAATAGTTCCTCAGTTATCCTCACGAGAATGAGTGGACCCAGTTCCAGATCCACAATTTCTCAGAAAATCTGGTAGCGCCTGGAGTCGAACCCGGGATCTCTGGATCTATAGACAGGAACTCTGAGCACTAGACAATAGAGGCGGTCAAGAAGAGAAGAAATAGAACAGAAACAAGGCTTTTTAATATGCATAGGTTTCTGTAGGCATAAGTGAGACCTAAAGAGTTAGAACAAGTAATTCATATTTCAAAAATTCGAGTTTCTCGTTCAGAACGTAACAAATAGTTTTTTGATTTCCTATTTACACGTCGATTTAACCTTGTAAACTTTAAACTGCGCCCCTACCGTTATTTACGAGTAGAGAAATGAAGAGGAGACCTCACCCCGTCACGCCTACCACCCCTCTACAAAACTCACTCTACCCCTCTTGCACGTAAGGGTGAGTATATCAGTAGAGAAGAATTCTTTTACCTGCCAAATTCAGTTCACGCCCTTATACGTTTCTTTTGTTTTGTTCTTTTGAGCTTAAAAGTTTTGCCGCATGCGGCGCCGTGTTAGCCAAAGCCTTCTGGATGTTAATAACTGACAGGTAGAATAAACGCATGTTCGTCTTTCTCGGCTTTTTTATGTTGGAACCTATTTGCTTTTCGTTGTCTGACGAGGTGGGTCATTATGAGGTTATTGAGAGCCTCACTGAAAGTGTTCATACACAGCGCTCTGCACTGCTGTAGTTTGTGTTGTTCATTGCCTCGTGCTTTCTTCTGTGTGAAAAATAAACTGACTATTTTAAGAAGTAATCGCAAAGTTGTCCCTGTGCTCAACGAATTAAACACTACCCCATGAAGGCGTATGGGGGAGTCGATATACAGATCCAAATTTTTTCACCTCTGCACTAGCTGGAGGTGAGTGGTCAGCTTCACGCCCCTGCCACTTTACCCCCGGGGAAGGATCCCTCGGTACCCATTGGATAGGAGGTTAGGTGGACCCCAGAGCCGGTCTGGACGACGTGGGGAAGAGAAAATTCTTGACCCTACTGTTATTCCAACTCCGACACCTCAGTCGTCCAGTCCGTAGCCAGTCGCTATATCGACTGAGCTAGCCCGGCTCCTGTATTTTAACAAACCAAATGAATATAACTACAAATCGAAACTTCTCGTTCATAATGGACCAAGTGATATGCATTACGTTTCTGAGCGATGCATGTTGAATCTAAGTTTGTATGTGGCATGGCGTGGAAGCAAACTGCCCCAGACCACTTGTTATGCAGGTAGATTCTGAAAGGTTGTGAAGATGGCGTAGGACACTCGGGATTATAGGGATTTTTGGACTTCGTACGTAATCCGATATTCGAACACCAAAGAACGAAACGTTTCAGGTACTGTCTCAGTTTCCTGCCTCAGTTTAATGTGTTACTCTGTTAGGTCCGCTAGAAAGAGGTAACCCTCATCGCTGACAGTAGGTTTTTGGACTTCTCCCATCATCCTCTGTTCCAAAGTACACCGAAAAACTATTTTTGTTTGCGTCCTCAGGTGAGTGGGTGAGAGCACCCCACTCCAGTGAATGGGGTTTGTTACGTCTAACGGACCTCCTCCCCCCCCTTGCTGAGGAGATGGAAACAGATCCAATTTCCGAAACGCTGTGTTCCTTAGAATACTGGGTAGTGGGCAGCCCAAAACCCTGTAAGCCCGAGCTGTTAAGGCGGTTCTCTTGAGGAGAAACTTACAAATTAAAGAAGAAACCACAGTCAGGCTGTTGACAGTTTTGCCCTCGCATCGAATGTGCTTCTGTGGCAGTGAGCATCCTGATTTTCCCAAGATAAATATCCATTGTTATACAGTCATAGGAATGAAGATTAAACATAATTGACAAAAGTAGAGTAAAAAAAGTAAAAGGATCCCTTTAACAGGCCATGGAGGCCCATAGGGTTGTGAGATGTTGATGCTCATATGTTTTCTCTAGGCAATCGGCTCACAGATGGCGGTGAGGTTGTCAGTCTTAAGCACCGGCCGCGCTTTACTACCCAGGAAAATTAGTTAATTAATTCCTGGTACTCCTTTCTGTTAGAGGCTGTGTCTACCCCAGGGCCATAGTGCGGCCNAAGATTCCTGGTACTCATTTCTGTTGGAGGCTGAGTCGAACCCAGGTCCATAGTGTGGCTGGAAGGATTAGGTCAATTGAAAAATTCGGTGATCTCATCGGTAACCGACCGCGTGACCTTCCGGATTGAAACACAGAGCCTCAGGCAACTACGCTACTGCGAGGCTCCGATAACCTAAAGGCCAGACAAATAATTTGGTGGTTAGAAGAAGGTGTATCATCGTCTTCTGGTACCCCTGATGTTGCCCTAGCTTGAGATCGGCTCCTGTTCTACACGCAGACGGACTGTGCATATGATAAGTGAGAAATGATTCGAATTTAAGGGAGGAATTTATTTTTAAGACTTTTTAATTTTTGATGTTAAGTTTAGAAGTGCTTCGCCATTTCCTGTGCCCCACGAGGGTTACCGTGAGACTATTAGAACTCCAAATCCTACTCCTGCATCCTCTGTAGGAATTCGTCCTCAGCCGAAACTTCTGGTACCCGCTGTCTTCCGACGGCCGTGCATTTCGACTCCTGTGTCTGCATACATTCATCTGTATGTATTTATGGATTGATGAAATCAGTATAGTTATGTTCAAAAATATAAAATACTAAATATTTTATCTGCATTTAGGATTTGGGGGCAAGCGATAACGTAGTTGGCTGAGGAACTATGTTACAAGCCGGAAGGTCGCGGATTCGAGTCCCGATAAGGTGTATTTTTCAAGTAACCTGATCTTTAAGTGGCACTATGGCCCTTGGGTCGACTCAGCCTGTAACAGAAATAAGTACCACGAATATTCCTGGGGGGTAGACCGCTGCCGGCGCCTAAGGCTGACAACTTTACTGTCATCTGTAAGCCGATTGTCTAGAAAATGTGGGAGCCTCGACGTCTCACAAACCTATGGGCCTTCAGAGACCCTTAGAGAGATAACTTTACCTTTACTTTTTACTTGTACGATTTAAGGTTGTCACAGCGGTTGTTATGAAGAGTTCTTATGAAATAAAACGCCATATAATCCGCTGAAAATCATCCGACGTTTCGGAACAACGTGTCTTCCAAATATTCAGGGTGGAAGAAACCAGCTGAAAACAGGTGAACCTGAAGAAAGAGGCGACATACTCCTCCGGAAGATCGGTTGACTATCAACGGACCACACCGTGTTTTGTAGAAGATAGAACTCTTATTTTATTCACATATCGGTGAAATAAGCAGCCATAAGTCACGAGCCGGCATTTTCAAGGGAGAAGTGCAGTTCTTTTTTCGCGAAATAGGTTCTGCGGATTTGACCAGTCGGTGTGGTCCTTCATTAAAACAGCCACGAGACGCTACCTGCTGCCGTGACGCCCACCCGGATAGCAGCGGCGGCTTGTATATTAACAAAACAAACGACTCACGGCCTACCTAACGCATAGCACAAACTCTTAGGCAATATTCTCGGAACACTTCAGGGCGCAGAAGCGGTAAACCTTGCAGAATGTCAAAGCCTGGATAGCTCAGAATAAGTCAGGGCTTGACGCCAAGGATTCAGTTCCCGGCAAGGACATGAAGTTTAATTTGTTACCTTCAGAATATCTCCACTGTTTCATACTGAATGGTATCTGGAACTGCTTATCTTGGGGGTGAAGCAATCCATACGTGAAGCCAAATATTGATGCCAATCTAATGCCGAGGTTAAGATGTCAATTGAAAATATTAATGACCCCATTTGGAACCGAACCCACCACCTTCCGGCTTGTAGCATAATGTTTCAACCAACTACGCTATATTAAATAATATAATTGTCATTTTTACTGTAAAACTTAGTATGACCGCCATGTTAGTGTCGACGAAATACGTCATTAATATTAGCTCTTAAGTGACGCGATATTTACCATTTGAACAAATTTGTATCATTTTTAAGAGAGTCCATATTTTTACTTTCTTATACATATAGCAGGCCCATGTCAGTCATATGTGGCAATAAATTATAATAATGTTATACTGGTGTAGAGATTTTGGAGGAGTTACGAAATTTTACTAATCCCCCCCCCCCGATCCCATAACGAGGTTCATGTTTTTCCGTCTCTCTGTCTCTGTGTCCCTGTGCCTGTATGTGTATGTATGGTCGTGAGACCCGTTAGCGCCCGAATTGTTGGCTTCATTTTACTCATATTCGGTGCTGAAGGGTCTGTCCACCGTAGGTCGGTGTGCGGTGAAACGCCACATTCCAGCTCCAGGTGAGCCCCCAAAACTGAACGACGATTTTCTCGAAAACTGCTTGCCGATTTTGCTCAAATATCGGTAACTTACGGAGACCATATCCCTAAATAGAGATGCATTGCTGGCATCTTCTGGCAGACAACGATACGTGCAGTAGAGGGCTGGAAACAAAATGCAAATAATCTGCAAACCGGCTCTGTCTCTGACATGATTCAACAACTGACAGTGGTCTACTCATGAGTATTCTATATATCTCTCTGTCTATCTATCTCTCTATCTATCTATCTATCCATCCCTCCCTCCCTCTACCCACCCACCCACCTATCGATCGATCGACAACACTTGTGGACCTTGGCCTCTTTTTCAGTTTCTTAATCTATACACAGATAGTAGAGCCCCTTGAATGGGGGATCAGCCTGTCGCAATGTCGCTACCTACACACAGAACAACGCAAATGCAAATTAAACGCCCACAGACATCCATGCCTCGAGTTGGATTCGAACCCACGATCCCAGCGTTCGAGGGAGCGAGGACGGTTCTTGCCTCAGACCGCGCGACTGTTGTGTCCAAGTTGAAGTAGTCAAGGTCAGGCTTATATGACAAAGTATGCAATATCTTCGCACCGATTGTTTCTTGAGGCGGGCGTATTTGTTTTCTCAGTACACATTAACGTTACCAATGTCCCTAATACTCTACTGAGAGCAGCCGAAATAGATCAGTTGTCATAGAGACGGACTACAGGCTGGACGGTCACGGTTCGATTCACGGGAGGGCAACAACATTTTTCTCTGTCCCACAGCGGCCAGACCTGCTCTGGGGCCCATCCAGCCTCCTGTACAATGGTAGTGGGTGTGAAGAGGCCGGGCCTGAAGTCGTGGAGTTGTGACTCCACTCCCCTACACATTTTCATGGCTTGGTACTTGATTAAGCACAGGACAGATTTACTTCCTACCTTCCCCTTTCTAGTGACGTACAGGATGCGTCGGTCATTAGTGTTATTATTGTTGGCAATACAACCCTTTGTGGTGTCTTGGCCTGCTCTAAGAACTTTCTCCAGCCATCCCGCACCTGTGCCTTTTCTCTCCAGTTAACTACACCAAACATCCTCAAATCCTTTTCCACACCATCCGTCCATCTCATTCTTGGTCTACCTTTCTTCCTTTTCATTTATGGAAACCTTTTTATAATTTCTTCATGCGCTGTCGATGTACTTGACATAAATTTCGGATTTGTCTTGTTGAGTACAATTCGGAAATGAAACGCTGTGTTCCTCCACCTCCATCCTCCCATTCCTCATTACGAGTTCCACAAACCATCACAGAGTGGCTCTGAATGTCAATGGATATTAGCAGGTGAGGCCTTTTGTTATCCCTTCACTCGGGTAGCCTTTGAGGTGCCGCGTTCCCCTTATTGGAAAGTGAGCACGAGTTTCCGCGCAACACCATTGGGTACAAAAGCGACATATGTTACATAAGAGTTCAGCTTTTGTGCTTCTGAAATCAGTGACGATTGTCTGTTTACACTGTTACTGATTTTTTCGAATGGAGCTCGGATATCTCATGTGGTATAGCGACAGACTACGGACTGGACGGTCGGGAATCGATTCCCGGCGGGGGCAAGAAATTTTACTCTTCTCCCCAACGTCCATACCAGGATTACTGTCTACCCAGCCTCAAATGAAATCAGTAGGTACAGACTGTTTCCTCCCCGGGATAAAGCTGCTGGGGCGTGAAGCTGACTACTCACCTCCATTTAGTGCTGAGGCCGAGAATGATAAGCTATCCTACAATTCTCAAGAAGTTTCTTGGCGTGGCATGGTGATTAATTAATTAAGCTCAGGTTTACATTGAGGCAGAGTGTTTAGGAGTTAACGTGTCGGGAGGGCTTATTTTGAAACCTTCAGGTAACAGCAGGAACAGTGAGCCTCGTGTCTGAATGCTCCAAATATAAGGACATTTTTCCTGTCTTTAATAATTCAAGGATCACGCCGTGAAATTTCTGATATGTCGAGGTATGGCTGCATCATTTTTGAACTCGGTATTGGAGATGAATTTTCAGCTTCACGCTCCTACTGCTTCACCTCCGGTGTAAGAGCACTGGTCAACCATTCGATAGGAGACGGGTGGGCCCCAGAGCCGGTCCGAACTCTGTTGAAGAAAATAAAACTCTCTTACCTCTGCCGAGATCCGAACCCGGACGCCCAGCCCGTAGCCCTTGCTACTATGTCGACTGAGCTATCCTGTCACCAATGCAGTGGCGTTAGTAAATAGGCTTACTCACTCGCTCATGGAGCTGGGCCCTTCTGGAGGATCCGACAATTCTGCAGCTACTCAAGAACTTCCCAGCACGTTATTGAACCCGAAGGTTCATTACCATGTTGACAAGAGCCCTACACCGGTCCCTATCGTGAGCCAGAACAATCCAATCCATACCATCCCATCCTATTTCTCTAAGACCCACTTTAACCTTGTTCCCCCACCTACGCCTTGGTCTCCCCAGTGGTCTCTTTCCTTCTGGCTTTCCCACCAATAGTAAATAGACTATGAATTTGTAGAAAGAGACTCTGCGTTGAGTGTCTGCGGATACGATCCCTTGTGCCGCTCATGCGTGCAGTATCGGACGTAGAGAGAGATTTACAACCGAAAACAAGGCCATGCAGGAGATGTTGAGTTCTGTGTCTGAACCTTTCTGCCACCCCGCAGTGGCGAGGTGGGAGTACGTCGCAGCAACATTTCAATGGGACTTGCTGATCCTGCGGGTCGTCAGTCCCTGCAGCCTAGTCTTTTGAGAAGCTGATAGTTGCATAACCAGTCAGGAAATGCATTATCTTTTGTGGAGTTAAAAGCAAAATTTTCACAGTTCAGATATTTGGGAACAACTATAACATATCGAAACCTGATTCAGGAGGAAATTAAGAGGCGATTGAACTGGGGTAATGCTTACTGCCATTCAGTTCAGAACCTTTTGTCTTCTTGTCTGCTGTCCAAAAATATAAAAATTAGAATATACAAAACTATAACTTTTGCCTGTGGTTCTGTATGGGTGTGAAACTTGGTCTCTGACATTAAGGGAGGAACATAGACTGAGGGTGTTTGAGAACAGGGTGTTGAGGAGAATATTTGGACCGTAGGGGGATGAATTGACAGGAGGTTGGAGAAAACTGCACAACGAGGAACTTCATAACTTGTACTCTTCTCCAAGTGTAATTAGAATGATCAAGTCAAGGAGGATGAGGTTGGCAGGTCATGTAGCACGAATTGGAGAGACGAGGAATGCGTTTAGGATATTGGTGGGAAAGCCAAAAGGATAGAGACCACAAGGAAGACCAAGACATGGGTGGGTGGATATTATTAAAATGGATCTTAGAGAGATAGAATGGGATGGTATGGATTGGATGGATCTGGATCAGAATAGGGACCATTGAAGGTCTCTTGTGAACACGGTAATGAACATTCGGGTTCCATAAAATGCTGGGAAATTCTTGAGTAGCTGCAGAATTAATGGCTCCTCCAGAAGGGCTGAGCTCCATGAGTAACTAAGTAAGTAAGCAAGCATAGTGCCTTAACCTACTACGCTACCACGTGCCCCAATAAGTTAGTTTTGTATTAAATTAAATTTTACGCCTAATTAAGCACCAATCCATGATAATTCATAGGAGAGTAGATGTATGTATTCACGCATTCAAACCTCGCACTGGATAGAGATAAATGGTCAGCTTCAAGTTCCTATCACTTTACCCTTGAGGAAGAAGCTATTGAGTCGGCTCCAGAGCCGATCCCCTGGTGAGAACCAAAACCAGGTTTCTCGGATATGAATTCCGTAGACAGTAGCTATACCGACTGGATTAAGCCGGCTCATTTGTGTTGAACTGATAAAGGTAAGGTAAGGTTGTCCCTGGGATTAGTTACTTAGGCACCACGCCGTGAATTGGAGTGGAGGTATGGCTCCACCATTTCTGTATTTTGGCACTAGATGCGAATGAATGATCAGCTTCGCCCCAGGCCGTTTCCTCCAGGTGGACAGAGCCTATGGTGTCCATAGGAAAGGAGGCTGTGTAGGCCCCATGCGTGGTCTGGACGCTGCGGAATATAGAAAAAAACCTTGCCGGGAATAGAACCTGGCCATCGGGGCTGTAGCCCATTACTATGGCCGCAGAGCTCTCCCTGTTCTTGTATTGATTCGATAACAACTAAATTGAAATTATCCCAGCAGTTGTAGACACCTAATACCAAATTTCATCGAAATATGTCGAATAGTTTTGGAGGTTAGACACAAGGCTGAAACACATGACCTATCCATAATGCATTCCTCGTGTGAATTTTGTGCAAAGCAGCGTAATAAACACGCGTGGGCAGTCTATTTGAAAGCAATAGGCCATGTACGTGCTCATGTCTAGTAGGACCAACACTGTCCCACGTTGCCGTGCGCGTACTACAGTCACATTCAGCACTGCCGATCATGCGCATTACAATAACGGGCAGACTAGGATCTGCTTGTCGGTGTGGGTTAATACAGCTGACCGCAAGTCCAACAGTAAGGGGACTGGAATCATTGACAGGAGCAGATATCCGGAAGGAAGCCGGCGCTTGGCAGGTAAACAATATAGGAATACGAGAGATGGCGCCGCTCTGAAGCCAATCAGTGGCGGCTACCGCTCTTACCTTACCGACCAAACTGTAACAGTTTAAAATGAGGAGCGGAAGCGCTAGCTGTTATTTACCGGATTGCTGGATATGCTGCAGTGCGCAATGTGAAGTTAGCAGATTAACAAAAAAAAAGGGCTTTCCCGCTTCGAGTGGAAGTGAAAATAGAAATTTCAATAATTTAATCAAAGTGAAAATGCGTACACGAATTTACGCTACATACGACGGGATAGTTCAGTCACTATAGAGAAGGGTCAGGGGTTGGACGTCCGGGGTTTGGTTCCCGATAGGGATAAGAACTTTTCTCTAATCTGAAGCGTTCAGATCGGCTCTGAGCTGTAGCGCCGACGGGAACAAAGAAAGGAAAGGAGAAACAAGTTATGCAACTTGTTTTTTCCTTGGCACTACAGCCCAAGTGGGTCTAGGCCTACCTCCATGAACTTCTCCGTTCACTTCGGTTTTTCTAGATCTTACACATTCGGTAGGACTCCTTTGGCGGGTGATCAGCTCGTCGCAAGGCCTCTACCTGTACACAAACACAGAAAAACGGACACACACAAACTAAACATCCATGCCCTGAGTGGGATTCAAACCCACGATCCCGGTTTCCAGGCAAGCGAAGACAGTACATGCCTTAGTCCGCTCGGCTACCTTGACCGGCAAGTTATGCAAGTAAAATGAATTTATTGCTAACTTTAGCTGATAGAGGGTGTTGCGTGATCAGCGCAACGAATCCCCACGGCCGTTAATTATTATTATTATTATTATTATTATTATTATTATTATTATTATTATTAATCTCGGTTTTCTAGACAGGAGCCGCTGTTTCCTTGAAATAGTTGCTCAATTATCTTCACGAGGCTGTGTGGACCCCGTTCCAGACCCACTACTTCTCAGAAAATGTAGTAGCCCCGGGAATCGAACACGGACCTCTGGAGCTGTAGTCGGGAACTCTGACCACTAGACCACAGAGGCGGTCAAAATGAATTCATTAGAAGAATAACATAGAATCATTTAAACAACGTTGTCTTCCTACATATCACGATAGAAATCCCAAGTCGTTAGATGCTTCAAGGCGATCACTTACTAAGATGTCGCGCAAAGCGCCGTGTTACTGGAAGGTTTGGATTTCTTCGTCGCAACATGAAGATCCTGGACGTATATGTCAAATGATAAAAGGAGACACACACTGAGTGCAGGCAGGAACCATGTCACCTACCTCCAAATATCAATGTGTAAGTCAAATGTGCCAAATTTGAAGCCATATCAACATGGCTTCCTTCTTCCTGATTGGAAATGAGAACGGTGTGCAACACCTTGTAGAACTGATTCACCTTTCGAAATCTGTAATCCAGTGTATGGGTCTGTTTTCGTCTTTCCAATGGGAGAAAAGGACCCAAATGAAAATGGAGCGAACTATATTGACCAGAGCTCGTTCAGATGACAAATCCTCTACAAGGCTGCTTCTCCAGCTACAGAAACGTCACCGCACTCCCGAGCAGGTCCGTCCTGTCAGGTACCCGGCCGCCATTACGCAGATGAGGCAGTCCATGACAACCAGATGGAAAGATACGTGACACGGAGACTGTGCAAGGCAGGGATGTTAACTGGTGTACAAACTGCAGGCGAATCTACGCCTTCGGGGTTTCCTTGTGACAGGCCTCATAGGAACTCACGCAGAATTCATCACTAAAACAAAATTCAGTGGTTTAGTCAGCAACCGAACTATACCGACCGAGCGACCGCCGCTTGTCGGCGAAGTTAGTGCCAACTTTTGCGGGTAGAGGGTGTTGCGTTGTCAGCGTAACGGATCCCGACGGCCGTTAATCTCGAATCTCTAGACCGAAGCCCCTACTTTTCCATTCAAATAGCCCCTCAATTATCCTCACGAAGCTGAGTGAACCCCCTTTCACACCCACTTCTGGTAGATCTGGTAGCGCCGGGAATCGAACCCGGACCTTTGGATCTGTAGGCAGAAACTATAACCAATAGACCACAGAGGCGGTCGGAACTAATCACTACACATATAGAAGTACTTGGAACTGGGAGAGCCGCCACTGTACGGTCGTCAGAAAGAGTAGGAAGCGGAAACCACAGTAATGTTGTGGGCAGAGCACGAGAAGCCACGGAGCCACTTTCTGCTGTAACCATTGCCTCTCGGGTTGGTGTAGTGGTAACCTTTGAGACTTGTGTGAAGGAGGTACGTGGTGTCAAACTCATGACCAAGTCCGAGGTATCACATGATGTTTACCGCTTCCTTTCAATTCCTCTTCGCAATTTACACAGATCGTCTTCTTCAATTTATAACCTGTACTCTATGGAACGATGACGAGCTTCATAACTTGTACATTTCTCCAATTATAATTATTAATTAGAATCATAAAGTCAGGGAGAATAAGATGGACAGAGCATGTAGAACGAATGGATGGAAGACAACAGCATATAAGATATTGGTGGGAAAGCCAGAAGGAAAGAGACCGTTAGGGAGACAAAGAAGTAGGTGGGTGGACAATATTACTAAGGATCTTATAAGGATAGGATGGGATGGTATGGATTGGATTGATCTGGTTCAGAATAGGGACCAGTGGAGGGCTCTTGTGAACACGGTTATGAGCCTTCGGGATCCATAAAATTCTGAGAAATTTTTGAGTAGTTGCACAATTAGCGGATTTTCAAGAAGGGCTCAGCTCCGTGAGTGAGGCTATGGAACTAAACAAACATAACAATTCATTAGTTCAAATATTGTGTTTTGTAGACATTACCCATCGTCCTGTTTTATTTAAAATACCGTCCTCTTTATATTTAAAAACATAACGTTTTGAAGACTGGATTCCATCTTCAGATACAGAGACTAGCTCTATCGATTGGGCCCAACAGCCCATTGAAGACTGAGGCAGAATTCAGTCTCCAGAACGTTATGTTAGATAAAGACAAGAAGATGGATGATGTCTGCAAAGCACAATTTGTACTGCTGTCCCATCGTCACAGTCTGTCACACCTCAATCCATTACGCAATGCTGGGGAGGAAACAAACTCTCGCTGCAGTGCTTCCGGTTTGTCTTCGGAAGGTGCTCGTTTCGACTCTTGTCCAGAACGTAGACTACTCTGTTTATTTATTGTGGGTTCCTTCACCTCCTCCAGACAAACGCAGAGATCATAACTCAAACTACACTACGGCTCTTTCTTCAGGAACATTTGCAGTTCCCTATCCGCTACTGGTACTCACTTTTGCCTTCGAAGCTGTAGCCAGGACAACTGGGAGCGCCACCTGAAGATAGAGTTGTCCCTGCTCTTAACTAATTAAGCACTGCGATATGAAGGCGTATGGGGGATTGGATGTATTGTTCCACATTTTCTTGACCTCGGCACTAGTTGGAGGTGAGTGGTCAGCTTCAGGACCCGGCCGCTTTAACCCCGGTACCCATTTGGATAGAAAGCCGGTTGGCCATAAAGCCGGTCTGGACGACGTGGAGAAGAGAAAACTCTTGACCCTACCGGGACTAGAACTCCCACCCATCCGTCGCCCAGCCTGTAACCAGTCGCTATACCGACTTAGCTAACCCGGCTCTTTTGTGACCTATATACTTCGTCAGTGCTATTACAGTGAACGAGTTAAGAATGATAAAAGAGACTCATGAAGGAGATGAGAAATACATGCAAAATTTTTGCTGGAAAACATGAAAGGAAAATTTTACTGGAGAATCGCATGCATTCATTTAAATATAATACTCAAATGAATCGTTGAAACTTTGTTTGATGAGGCGGATTGATTTCGGCTACCTGGGAATATAGTCAGGTGTTGTGAACAGGTGCCGGTCACAGTGGCCGCGCGCTCTAAGACATCAACTGTCTTCGCTCAAACTAACGCTGGGATCGTGTGTTCGAATTCCACTCGAAACATGAATGTCTGTGTGCATTTATCCTGTGTTTGTGTTGTTCTGTGTGTAAGTAGCGGCCTTGCGACTGGCCGATCCCCTGTCCAAAGAGTCCTGCCAGTTGTGTATAAAATTAAGAAGCTGAAAAGCGGCCAAGTTCCGATGAAGGGCTGTAGGGCCATAGATATATAGAATGATACTCGTACAGGGGCGGCTCGTGTATAGGCACTGCAGAACTGCAGCACCCCCAATTTCCACTTGATATTATCGATAACATTTATATAATGAGTCCTTTTTCTTAAATTCTTTCTTTATACTTGTACAATACAATATATAATCCTTAAGCTTAATGTCAGTAGCCAAATCTTTGTATGGAACTGTGGGCTTCTGGAGCAGCACCCCTACTAATTTTAGCTACGAGCCGCCACTGCTCGTAGGTAGGTAGGTAGGTAGGTAGGTAGGTAGGTAGGTAGGTGGATGAATGGACGGACTGACGGATGGATAGTTAGCTGGCTGGCTGGATAGATAGATAGGTAGATAGTGAACAGGTTAATGAATTTCCGTGTTTCGTACAAGGCCGAATGATTACTGACCAGCTGAAAAACAATTATATTTCAAGAAGAAATCTACACTACGGAGCTTTCTTTTTGGCATTTATTTAACAAGCTAACCGACTAACTAACCAACTTCACGGAACCGAGTGCTTCTTGAGAAGCCAGAATTTGTTCAACCAGCCAAGAAGTTCCCAAGGTCTTGTGGAACCCGGAGGTTCATTGCCGTGTCGACAAAAGCTCGCTACCGGTCTTTCTTCCGAGCTAGATAAATCCAGTCCACGCTTATTTATGTCTTCTGTTATCGAATTTCTATGTTAAAGTTGCTAATGTTGCAGAACCACGTATGGTGAGAAATGGGGCGCCAAAATTTGAGGTACTTTCTCGCTTTCCGTTCCAGTCATTCACTAGCCTAGACATTCCAGTTCTCCATAGAACTGAAAGGAAACCGCGCTGTTCTGGCGACACTGAGTCACAATATATTACGAGACGTATATTTGTGGTTTCCAGAGGCCACGGAGGAATGGGAAGCGAAGCGGAGCGGAGACGCTGTGTCCGCGGGACATGGAGGAAGTGGGGCGTTCTGAAAACAGACTGAAATTCTCGCAATACGAGGGCGAAGGCGCCAAGATGGGTGACCCCTCGGGGGCCACAGCAGGTGCAAAGAGGAAGAATGGCGTGTGGAGTATAAAAATAGATATATCCAAACTTATTCTGCAATATAGAAATATTTCCATGGTGGTAAGGGAATAAAATCTATTCGAAATTAGCGTAAGAGGACAGATTATTGAGGAATATTTAATTACGATTTTTAATTGAATAAGTTATACGGCCTTAAATGGCAAAATGAATGTAAATTTTGGATTTGGGAGGATGTGTAAAGGAGGGGTCTACAAAGTGAGTAGCGTCTTGTGGGAAAAATTGAGACTCCTTAAAATAGAATCTCCTAATATTTATGACTCATCATTTGGCCCGCTTTGCGTTTTCAGATGGAAAACTGTGATTAGCTCTCCCCGCATCCGGCAGACATGATCTTGCTCTATAGACGCTTATAGAGAGAGAGAGAGAGAGAAAGCGAGGGGAGTCCAAGATTCATGCAGAATCTTGTCAACAAGACGTTAAGGACATCAGCTTCTGTTTCAGGATGTTGCTTAGGGCCACGGGCATGACGTTCAATAATTGATACCGTTTCTGCATTTGTGACATATTGACACCATTCATACAAGGAATTCGAACACTCCTGTAACTACGCAAACCACATTACACACTTTGCTCCCAGCTGAGTATTCGCCGCCATCTTTCATTCTCATGCATCACTAGGTGCGCATGTGCAATGGCAATACATGTAGGCAATGTTAAGACAAATCATAAAGGAATAGGATCTGAGGATGAGGACTGGATTCAGCCGGCTCAGGATAGAGTCCAGTGGCTTTTATGGACCCGTTCATGAATCTTCGGTTTCTAGAAAGTGTCTGGAATTTCTTAACCAGGTGAGAGACTGAACTCGTCTGGAACAACAGTGCTCCAGCCAGTTAGCCAACTTTTGTTCTCAGAAGCAATACATTTGTTGCATTGCTACCACCACCACCACCATATTTGTTGCATTGCTACCACCACCACCACCACCACCACTACTACTTACTTCAAATTGTTATTCAGAATTTGAGCAATAATGCATCCAGTGGTTGGATGGTTGCTGAGGGGTAAATTATGAAAAGATTTGGAAGGAAACGATCGTGGCATATTCAAGGTAACTATCCTGGAAATCCACGAAAAAGAACCAGAATACTTTGTTTCACGGCTGAGATTCGAACCGAGCATCTTCCTACAAAGCATCCAGAGCACTGCTATTACACCGACCCTCTTGGGGCCTCCGTTTTCATCTTAGGGTTACAGATCTGCGGTGATCACTTTTGTTAGCTCTGTTACTTATTTGAAAGGTAAGATAAAGTTGTCCCTATGCTTAAATGATTAAGCACCATGTAATGAAAACTTACGGGGGAGTGGAGGTACAGTTCCACTATTTTTTACGTCGGCGGTATGAGAAGACGTCGTTATCGGCCTCCTGTGTCCCTAGACTTCAAAAAAGTGTCCACAGATACACTTGCTAGGACACGTTAGAGGGGAGTGGTCTGTACCCACACAGGACAACACAAACACTTCAAGAAAGCACACGTCACTCGTGTTCTGAGTGAAATCTGAACCCAAGATCCCAGTGATCAAGCGCTACGAGAAAGTAAGCCTACACGTATTAGACCGGACGCCAGAGTGGCTTAGTCGGTATAGCGACGGGCTACGGACTCGACTATCAGGGTTCGATTCCCGGCAAGAGATGTTCCTGTACCCTAGAGCGTTCAGATTGCTTCTGGGTTCCAACCAGGATTCTGTCCAGTAGTTACCGGAAGCTCTTTCCCTGGGCGTGAAGCTGACCACTCACCTCCGTCTAGTGATCAATTGTCGAGGTCAATAATAGTCTTCAAGCCGTGATGCTTCATTAATTCAGCAGAAGGGAAGCCTCACAGTACGTTACACGCCTTATATCTTGCAACTTTCTTGTTACATGAACATAATTTTTTTTTCACGCTGTACTTAGAATCTATTTATGTTTGAATGACAGCTCCTCCTCCCTCTCCAAATAAGAAGCACCTGTCAATCGAAATTTTTGCATTGTATCCCCTATATGGGCCCTATTTTCGTTATACAAATCACATGCACATATTTTCTTATTTATTTCCACCAGCAACACATCGTCTTTAACTAATGCCTATGTTCCGATCAATATGGTTCTAAGAAACGTACATTTCTCGCAACAAACGAATTGGTACAATATAGAACGAGACAGGAACCTGCGGTCACGCGTCAGTATATACATTTTTATGTTATTCCTGTAGTTGTAATGAAGTCACGTTGAAGAGGTGCGTTCTGCCGCAACGGACATCTGAAGGCAGGTATCAGTGGCGGTCTAGGCCAAGTTTACTTTCTGAGGGAAGGGAGCTTTATGACAACCTCGCATCTGGAGGATGCCCTTCACTTACTACGATTGAGACCGCTCCAGGTTCGCAGTCGTCTTTGGAATGTTCCTTCCATATCCGTGCATTTCTTTGGTTCGTTAAGACGGAGCGTTTCGCTGACCATTCTCTTGTAGTGGGTTAACCATTTTTCCCTGTCGCCGTATTTTATTACTGTAATTGACCGCCTTTGTGGTCTACTGGTCAGAGTTCCTGGCTAGAGATCCAGAGGTCCCGGGTTCGATTCCAGGTCCTACTAGATTTTCTGAGAAGTAGAGGGTCTAGAACGGGGTGCACTCAGCCTTGGCAGGATAATTGAGGAGCTATTTCAAGGGAAATAGTTTGAGTCCCGATGGGGCAAGAATTTTCACTTCTCTGTTTCGTCCAAACAGGAGGTGAGGCCCTAATAGCCTCCTATCCAATGGGTACCGGGGACTCTATCCCCTGGGTTAAAGCGGCTGGGGCATGAAGCTGACCACTCAACTCTAACTAATGCCAAAGTCAAGAATAGGTCGATCTATACATCCACGCAGCCAAATGTTATCGTGTCACGGTGCTTAAGTAGTTAAGCACAGGGAGAATTTTATTTTATCAGAGAATTGCATTGCTATGCTTATAATTGCTGCTGAACCCTCTGTCGGTCCATAGATGAACATGTTTAAAGAAAGGCTTATATTCTTCAGGGACTTTTGTTTCTATTAATTAAAACATTGATCTTTCTTCAATCAAAACAGCTGTTTTGGAGTAGAATTTCCAGGGCTTCTATGTCCGTTATCAGACTTCCTTTCAGTCCTGTATATGTACTTGTCTTTGGTAAGTTTCATACAGACCGTGTTTCATCACAGAAGTGTCTCAAATATTTAGCTCACCTGAACAAAAGCGGGTACAGTTTACTGGAAGCTCTTACAGGCGCCTCCATTTTATGCCCACATATAACTGATAGGTCTTCAGCTCGTGTAAATACTTAGATTAGGCCTACAACTTCGTTCTGTTAATGATGAATCAGAATATAACAGAAACTGAGAATGGCTGAAGCTACCTACAACCATTACTCTTAACTTCAGTGATTTTCATATTATTTTTAGGTACAAATTCATTCCGAACACTAATAATTGAGCACCAAGCTATAAATATGTATGTGAGGAGTGGAGGTATAACTCCACCATTCTTAATCCCGGTACCAGATGTGAGAGGTCAGCTTCACTCTCACTCACACATGGAGCTGAGCCCTTCTTGAAGAACCGCCAATTGTGCAGCTATTCAAGAACTGCTCAGAATTTTATGGAACACGAAGATTCATTACCGTGTTCACAAGAGCCCTACACAGGTCCCTATCCTAAGCCAGATCAATCCAATCCCTACCACTTCATCCTATCTATCTAAGATCAATTTCAATATCGTTCGCCCACCCACGCCTTGGTCTTCCCAGTGGGTTCTTTCCAACTGGCTTTCCCACAGATATCCTCCCCCATTCGTGCTACATCATTCTAATTATACTTGAAGAGGAGTGCAAATTATGAAGCTCCTCATTATGTAGTTCTGTCTGCTTCACGCCCCGGTCGCTTTACCTCGCGGTACCAATTGGATAGAAGCCCGGGTGGGACGCTGTGGATAGATCGATAAAGGCAGTCCACATCTCTATCGATTGGGCCCAACGGAGTAGGCTTTTACTTTAAGACGGGTCAGAACACTGTGGCCGACACGTTGTGTTGTAGATAAAAACAGGACGATGAATAATGTCCAAAAACAAAACAATAACTGTATTACTGCACCATCAGAAACTTTTAGATGTTGTTTACGAGTTACACATTTCAAAGCAGTAACTCGAACATGAGTATCCAATAATAAGCCTGCTCTCGAAAGATCGTTTTTAATATTATGTCAGATTTTGGGTCTCCACGGTGGTAAATATGAAGATTATTGACTTCTGAGGTGTGGCCCATGTGAACTGATATAAAAGTGACAGCGTTTCGGAGAGATCTATTGATTTCACATTTCTATCAGACTACACGGGGTAACATTCCAGAAATATTCACCATAATTTTAATATTATTTCCCATCTCCTTTCGGTTTTGCCATTAAAATTTTGTTGCCTTACTTCTACCGTGTTGACAGGCCGTGGAGGCCCATAGCGTTGTGAGATGTCGAGGTTCCCACATTCTCTAGACATTCGGCTTACAGATGGCGGTAAGTTTGTCAGCCTTATGCGCCGGCCGCCCTTTACCTCTCAGAAAGATTCCTGCTACTCATTTCTGTTAGAGGCTGAGTCGACTCCAGGGCCATAGTGCGGCTGTGAGGATTAGGTAAATTGAAGAATCCAATTATCTGATCGGGAATTGAACCCGCCACCTTCTGGTTTGTAGCATAGTGCCCCAAACAACTATGCTACCGCCTGCCCCTTTGGTTTTCTGAGGGTGTGGTTGTCTTATGACGCTTCAGGTGGGACGATAGATGAAGGATGAATTGGAAAGGCTAAATTATTCCTGAAACCACGGACAGCCTCGGTCTAGAAGCCGGTGTTTCCTTGCCGAGAGTCAAACCTAGGAAATTCGGAGTACGAGCCAACAGCGTTATGGCTTTACAATTCATTTGGTCATCGTATTCTTAACTTACTTGCTTCCCTATGTAATTTTATCTGTCTTTATCTGTCAACGTAGCACATGGGTATTAACGAAAAAATATTATTTTAATATCTTCTTCTTTCATATTAAGATTTCCTCAAAGACATTTTCAAAACACAGTCCTAAGCTCTGTTTGTAATTATAGTAATTTAATTTACGTTAGATGATACAAACTCCGTCCCAAGTGCAAACAATATATATTATATGTCTTTGATCTTGCTCTCTTCTACACTACATGTTTCAGCCTCTATCGGCCATCATCAGGTGTTTTCTCTTACGTAGTAGTACACGTAGTAAAGACAAGCAGCGGCACGCACACAGGAAGACCACACAGATAACACCTGTACAGTGTGGAAACAAGAACTAGCCGCTGCAGCACTTAGACATAGGGCGAGTAACCCTAACAATTTTAAATTTAGAGAAAATTTTAAAGGATTTTAAAATTATAACTAAAGATTTCATAGTGCTAGTACAGGAAAATCAAAATTGACGTGTGCAAATTAATCTACAAACCAGACAGATATCAACGAGGTAGATGTTGATAATAACAAAGAAAGTAACAATGTGTTTTTTAAATGTTAAATTTTATACTGGGTTTAGTGTGGCAGCAACGTGAGTGTACACCTGATGATGGCCGTTAGAGGCCGAAACATGTAGTGTGGAAGAGAGCAAGATCAAAGACATATAATATATATTGTTTGCACTTGGGACGGTGTTTGTGTCATTTGTCGTGTAGAGTGCAACAGGATGCTTAAATATAATATTAATTTACGTATCTTTCATCAGAATAAGCGGCCATGTTTCTAGTCTCTTGAGTTATAAATGTGGGCATAAGACTCCTTTAGACATTACTCATTTCTGTTAGAGGCTGAGTAAACCCCAGGGCCTAGTGCGGCTGGAAGGATTAGGTCAACTGAAAAAAATCCAATGACCCCATCGGGATTTGAACCCGCGACATACCGGATTGTAGCGTAGTCCCTCAACCACTACGCTATCGCGTGCCCCCTTTTTTAATCATAGCTTTCGTACTTAACGATACTAACAGTAGCTAAGACTATATAACGCCGATTTTAATGAAATGTTTGAGAAATTTGAAGAAAAAATATTTGTAATAAAACTCGTAGTAACAATCTTGCGCATGTGCTCCCACATGGGAGAGCTGGGGGTGAGGCTCCAAGCGTTTGTACCTTGGCAGTCAGTGCAGGCGAATCTTCTCTTCTGTTCTCTTCAATTTAAATGTCAACGGATAAAAATGTAGTTAGTTAGTTATTGGAGAGGGTGGGTTTCCCCATGCACTGAGACCTGTATTGATCCATTGTGCTTCCCTCTATGATATTCTACCAGTCTCTATACCCTACCGATACTGGTGCTTACCATCAGTCCCGACCGAGCCAGCGAGTTCGGCCTCTACTGGCTTAGCGGTATCTGTAATGCTTCCCCCATCTATCAGAGGCGTTAGAGACTACTGTTGGGCGGGAAATGTCCTTGAATTTGGCTCAGTGACATCCTTTGGAGATATGAGGTTCTTTTACGTGCCGTAAAGCTACGACAAGGGACCCACGGCTTAAAGTCCCTCCCGGAGGACTTGTTCCCTGAATTTTTCCGCCCTTAAAAATTCGACGACCTCCGCTGGGTATTTGAACCCGCGTACCACGAGTCATGAGGTGGGAAAGTTACCTCTAGACTACGGAGGCCGCTTGGATTAAAATGTAAAATTGATATATATATATATATATATATATCAATTTTGCATTTAATATATATATATATATACACAGGGTGGAGTGAAGTTTTGTCATTAAGGTTGCGCATCCTGACGCCGCTGGCTATGACAGTTTGTATAATTGCGGCTGCAGGAACGTGACTTATCAGTACAAATACAGCAATTCGTGACGACACAGGTCGAGTTGTATTTCTCTCTCTCTCTCTTTTTTTTTTTTCATTTTGAACGTGGCATCGTGTAGCAAGCTCTCATACCGCCTGTCTTTTCAATCAGTCCTCAAACTGTAAACTTCCTTCAGTGTAAATGAACGAGAAGGAAGAGTGTCCTTTAGAATGCAGCTTTGAGAAGTACTCGTACGTGTATTAACAAGAAATTCTGGGATAACTGCTCGCCTACTTTCCTTCGATAAGACACGGACCGCATGTGAAACAAATCGTCCATCAGTTCTTCTTCTATTTGTTGAGTGTGTATTCGTTGCTTAACAACTGGGCCGTTGTCTAGCAATGAGGGGGCGAGGGGGATTAGGCACAGAAAAAAGGCAACAAAATAATTTCATAAACATCATTTTATTTTTGCAAATAAGAGAAGAAGAATAAATTATTTCATATTAATTTCCTTATTCGGAAGGCACTGCCAAACAGTCCTACAGCTCTTCTCTAATTAACTGCCTCTGGATTAAACATTTTGCATTTTTAATAAATCCCTCACTTATGCGTCGCGTCTCTTTACTACGCGGATACTTCATGCCTTTAACAAGACCCGAAAATGGAAAAGTTTAAAATATTTTCACTCACGATAGTGACTAATAACAAGGGTTTGGATTGGATGATTGGATTTATTGCACCTTATACATTCAGAACTCGGGACTACAGGCAACACAGCGCTATTGCTGATGTACACACTTACAGCTCACCGTTACAGATGCCGAGGTTTCTTTCCCAGCACAGGAAAGAGAATTTTCTCTGCCCCACAGCGTCCAGACGAGTTTTGTGGCCCACCCAGACTCCTATGAAACAGGGCAGCTCAGATGATAAAAACGGTTAGGACGTGAAGCTAACCATTCATCTCCGTCTAGTGCCGAGATCGAAAATTGTGGATCTATACCTTCACTCCCCCAAGAAGTCTTCGTGTTTTGGTGCTTAATTAATTAGGAAAAAGACAACACTACCTTAACCTTACCAATATTATACTTATCGGCAGAGTCCAGTGAGTAAAGTAACTGACTACGGAGCTGAAATCCCGGGGTTCGGTTCCTGCAGAAAGCAGATATTTATTACGTCCATGATGTTTTTCTGAGAAGTGGTGGGTCTGGAACGGGGTCCACTTAACCTCGTGAGGATAACTGAGGAACTACTTGAATGGAAAAGTAGCGGCTCCGGTCTACAAAACCGAAATTAACGGTCGTTGGTATTCATTGCGCTCACCACGCGACACCATCTATCGGCAAAAGTTGGCACTAACTTCGCCGACAAGCGGTGGTCGCTCGGTCGGTATAATTAGTTTGCGGACTACAGGCCACGGAGTTTCTGATGATGTTTGCATAGGCTTTAGGATTCACCCAGCCTAATACACATTAGGTAATGAGAGGTGAGGGGGGCTTATTCCTACGTGACTACTCATTTCAGTCTCCTGACTTATTTAATGTACAATATTTAACGATACTGTCAGTAATTAATTAGTTAATTAGTTTCGTGGGATGGGGTGAGACTGAGTCCGCTTGGTACATAGGCCACTACTGACTGGTCCTATTGTATCAGGCACGGGTGATAGGTGATTATGGAGTATTTGGTGGAATGAGAATTGACAAAGGAAACAGAAGTACTCGGAGAAAACCTACCGCAGTGCTACTTTGTCCACCCCCCCCCATTACCTGTGATCGAACCTAGCCTGACGCTATGTGAACGCGGTAACTAATAGACTGAGTTATGCAGACTCATAGCTTAGTATCTCGGATGATACAACATTGAATATTTTTTTGTATCTCCATGTATTTGTACAATCAGTCCATTATGGCCTATAAGTACATCTTGTGTGGGACTTGATCTAAAGCTTAAATACTAAGTGAGAACTTGTCGGGGAGAGTAATGCTTCAGTGAGCATTCTCTACGGATCTATTTCGGGTGTGACTTTGTTATTTTGTGTAGCGCGTCGTTAGGTCGTTTGGTTTATGCCTTTTCAGTCTTCTGCGCTCGTCTGCACCGTTTAGTGGTGTGGCTGCCAGTTCATTTGGATGTGCTGTTATCTTGTCTTTATATTTGCGGCGGATGTTTGCAGTTTCTTCCCGTACTCTGAGTATGCCTAGGTCGTCTGTTTGGGACGTATCACGGTGCATTGACTATGGCGCGAAGTACTTTATTTTGGAGTTTCTGCAACATTTCTGTGTTGGATGTATTTGCAGTTCCCCATAATGCTGCGCCGTAAGTCCAAATGGGCTTCAGTATTGTCCTGTATACTAGGAGTTTATTTTTGGTAGACAGTTCTGACTTTCTGCCAGTTAGCCAATGCATCTGGCTAAATTTGATGTCCAGTTGTTTCTTTTGGCGAGAATTTGTGTGCGCCAGATCAACTGCCTGTCCAGGTGAAGGCCTAGGTATTTGATGAATTCCTCTTGTGGTATGCATGTTCCGTTTAATAGTACCGGAGGGCAGGTCCCGTGTCTCAAAGCGAAGGCGATGTGCACGGATTTGGTTTCGTTGGCCTTAATTCTCCAGTGCTGTAGCCATTCTTCGAATTGGTCTAAGTGCGTTTGCAGTATCCGGGATGCTTCAATAGGGTTCTCGTGATATGCTAGTATTGTTGTGCCATCGGCATAGGTGGCAAGCATTGTTTGTCCGGTTTCTGGCAAGTCAGCCGTATATATGGAGTGTAGCATAGGCCCTAGGATACTTCCCTGCGGAACTCCGGATAAGACAGGGTATAAGTCGGTATAGGCTTCGTCGTATTTAACTAAACAGTTCTGTCGGTAAGGTAGGACTGTAACAGGGAATACATTGGATGTGGAAGAGCGCACTTAAGTTTGTATAACAAGCCTATGTGCCATACTTTATCGAAGGCTTGGCTTATATCAACACATACAGCTGAGCAGTAGCGCCTGTTTTCAAAATCACTATGAATTTGGTTTACTAATCGATGTGTTTGTTCGATCGTTCCGTGACCTTTTCTGAAGCCAAATTGATGTGTAGGTGTGAGCTGATGATCGTCGATTTCAGATACTAACCGTTTGAGCAGAATTTTTCCAGAACTTTGGAGAGAATCGGCAGGAGACTGATGGGTCTATACGATGCAACATCGTTTGGATTTTCTCCTGTTTTCAAAATCCTGATTATTTGCGCGACTTTCCATTGACAGGGGAAGTCTTCGAGTCGTAAAATTGCATTGAGGATGTGTGTTAGTACTTTCAATCCTTTGTTGGACAGTTCCTTTAGTATTTTGCCGGTGATGAGGTCAAATCCCGGTGCCTTTTTTGAACTAATGCCATGTAGTATGATAGTTTCTACCTCTCTTTGAGTGGTTTTTTTTATTGGGAAGGCCATCTGAAGCGGAGTCTCGAGCTGTTTGTTAATTTCCTCTTCAGCTGCTGGTAGTTGGGATGGATTAGGTTGGAGAACTGTGCGTAGTTGCTCGGCAAAAGTCGTACCCTTTTGCAGGTCGGTTCTAGCCCAGGTGTTGTCTCGTTTCCTTATTGGTGGTATATGCAGTTTAGGTTGTTTTAATTTACGGGTAGCCTTCCACAGAGAGTAATTCGTGGCTTCGGTTGGGGTTAGTCCCCTGATGTATTCTTGTATTGAGTCATTTTTTAATTTATATGTTAACATTTTAAGTTCTTTTGCAAGTCTGTTGTATTTTTGTTTATCAGCTGGACTCTTTCTTCTAGCTTTCCTTTCTCGCGGAGTTTTTCTTTCAATTCTTTGGGATATTTTTCAATGATGTGTGTGTTATCTCTGTCTGCTGTTGCTTGTCTCGCTGCTTCTTGTATGGCTTTGGTTACGGTTTCCACGGCTTCTTCTATCTCTAGTTTGGTTTTTAGTGGCATTTCTAGAGTGATGAGCTCGTCTAGTTTTTCCTTAAATGTGTTCCAGTTAGTCTTGCTGCTAGTAAGCGATGGTTACTTTGGTTTTCCTCGTACGGAGGTTAGGATGGTCACTAGTATTGGCGTATGATCCGAGGTGAACTCCAGACATGATTCAACGAGGATGTTTTTGAGCTGATTCCTTTTACAATGCAGAAGTCAGTTAGGTCTGGTATTTTCTTAGGATCACACGGCCAGTACATAGGTTGCCTTGTTGTTATACAAATTAAGTTATTGTTTCTAATAGATTTTTGTAGTTCCCTGCCTTTGTTGTTGTAATTCTTGAACCCCAAATTGTATTCTTGGCATTAAAGTCTCCGCCTACAGGGAATCGATTACCCAGTGTCTTCAAGAAGTTGGTGTAGGCAGCGCATTTATTATTATATCTGGGAGGGCAATACATTGCTGCCCTTATCAGTTGTCCTGTGCTGTCTTCTGTGGTGACACTGGTGGCTTGTTTGATGTTGAGACTGTATTTAGCTGGTTCATGATGTTTGATTGTGTGTTTTATAATTATTGCCGTGCCTCTGTGAGCTGTATTGTCAGGGTGATTTGTGATATATAAATGTACATTACATTTTGGTACCTTTAGTAGCTTCTGTCAGTGAAGTGAGTTTCTGAGATTACGAGTATATGTAAGTCGAAGTTTTGTATGAATGTCTGTATTTCTTGAGCACGTTGCCACAAGCCGTTGGCGTTCCATTTTGCGATGTTTAGTAGAGGAGCCGTTATTTAGTTTTATTAATGAGCGTCGACATAAGATTCATGAGGGTACCCATCTGATCCTTTAACGTCTTCATCATTTGACGGAGTTCATTTAGATCATTAGGAGGTTGTACCATGACACTGGGAATGGTTCGACTTCCTTGAATTGCGGTGGTGTTCGGTGGTCGCTGTGCTGCTTGGGAATGTGTTAGTCCTGTCTGAAGTGGTCTGATTTGTATTTTTCGTTCTCGTAATGTTGGGTAGAATTTCTGTTGCAATTGCTTGTGTAATAAGCAGCCTCTGTAGTTGGCTGGGTGGTGATCACTGCAGTTTACGGATTTGACATTGGAATCTTTTGTTTTCCTTGTGTATTCTTCTGTTAGATGTTCTGATACACATTTGACACATCTGGGGCTGTGTCGGCAAAAGTTTTTCGTATGCCCAAATCTTTGACAACGTTTGCACTGGGGAATTTCTCGTTTGACTTCGGGGGCTTCGAATTGTACTTTTGTGTTTAGGAGCAAATTAATCTTGTATATTTCTTTGTTATTTTCATTTGGTTCTAAGTCTATAAAAACAACGGTAATAGTGTTTTTGTGTCGCGTTGTTTGATGTTCCAGATGTTTGCTACTTCATGCCCTTTTTCTTGGAGACTTAGCTTTATTTCATTTAACTCAGTTGTTTGGTGGATATTTTTAAGGACTACTTGGAATACTCTTCATTTCTGGGTTTATTGGTATGAAATTCTGTTTGCTTTTCTGTTAGTGCTTTTATTATTGCTGTGTATGTGGAACTTTCCAGGGGTTGCACTTTCACTAACTGCTGTATAATGCTTTCAGTATGTACTTGTGCTGGGCAATAGCATTTAGCAACTCAACCAGTGGTTCTATATTTTTAACGACTGATACAAATATGGGTGGAGGCTTTGGTTCGGTGTTTGAAGATTCTCCTTCCATGGTTTCTTGGTCTGTGAGAGCACTAAATGTCTCGTTTACTGTTACTGTGTCTCCTAGCCAATATTCTTGCTTCTTTGATGGATCAGGTCTTCAGGTTTCCTACTTCTTTCTCTACTGTGTGCAATTCGCTGCCACTGATATTTTGTATTTGATTTTGGTATGTATGTTGGGGTTTGCGGAGTTAATGGATTTTTACAGGAACTTGAGTATGATTTTGTGGCTGCCTGCTGTATACTATCGAGTTTTGTGGGTTTGCTTGTAAAGGCACTGGTTGTGAAAATGCCGAGTTCATCGGCATCTGACAATGAGGCAGCGGTGGGAAATTCGTATCTGGCTGGGCTGCTATATACGGCCCACAGTTGGGCGTATAGGCCATTGTAACGTGAATGTGAATGTAAATACACTTACAGTTTGTTCACTATTTCAGTTGAAATATAATGTAGAATTATTAAACTTGACCTTGGAGGTCGAGTGTATATCACTGATAACTCGAGCGCGCAGTTGTTACCTGGTAACTCAACATGGAATGATTGGATGATTGTATACAATAAACTGGGGGAGGGAAATGGAAGACAGAGCAGTCATGTTCTTACTTATAGTACCATCCCGATATTTTGATGTAGAGACTGAGGAAAACGATAAGGAACCTCAGGCCAAGGTTCGAGCAGGAGATCTCTTGTAAGATGTGAGGTTTCTACGCGGTGACTATGAAGAATGCCGTCTTCTGGGATGTGGTACCATGTAATTCTTCTGTGAATCGACGTTTCGGAGAGATGCATCGCCTCCATCTTCAAGGAGAAAATCCGCGAACGAGGAACCAGCGTGAGCTCGTGACTTGGTCTGAAGCCACCTGCTCACACTGGTTCCTCGCTCGTGGATTTTTCTACCCAGAAGATGGAGGCGATACGTTCATCGAAACGTCGGTTCATACAAGATCTACACGGCGCTACATCCCAGAAGACGGCGTTTTTCAAGACATCACTTGAATAAATCTCAGAAGAGATATTGCTTAACTCAATCTAATAGCGACAACTACACCTTCACGCCCTGCATACGCCTTTATTATTAATTATATTTAAAGTGTTACGAAGGACAATTTGGAGAGGTTCCAGCACAGGATAAATGTGTGTTAACCTCTGGCTGCAACCCACGCGGTTCTCACCCAGTGGCCCCTAAGTTTCACACGTCCAGAAGGCCCAATTAGACTCAAGTAGCTGCACGCACGGTTCCAGGAAAGGAGAATGCTCGGAGCGCCACTTCGCAGTGGCCGGAAAACGTGAAACTTCATACGCGTCACATAAGCGACCTGCTATTTGTGTAGTAACATCGGGTGTCGAGGCCGCGCCATAGCTCAAGCGGTTAGTCGCTGGCTTCCCACCACGGCGGCCCGGGTTCGATCCCGGGTCTGGTCAAGTAGATTTGTGGTGGACAAAGTGGCTCTGGGGCGGGTTTCCTCCGACTTCGGTTTCCCCTGCCAATCTTCATTCCACCAAATTCTTCATCATCATAATCACCCGGGGCAGGTACAATACGCCAATCAATTGCCGCCGTGCTGAGTGGACCCAGCTGGACTCCAAACCCCGTTAGCTAATTGAAAAAAAAAATCTGGTGTCAGTATAGAGACGGCCGAGGGGTCGGAGTTCAAGTCCCGGTAGGGGTAAGATTTTTATTCTCTTCACGTCGTCCAGTCCGGTTCTGGAGGGGTCACTTCGTCTCCTATCCAGTGGGTACTGGGTGCGCTTTTTCTTGAGATAAAGCGGTAGGGGCGTGAAACTGACCGAGGCCAAGAAAACATGGAGCTGGATTTCCACTCTGCCGATCAAAGTGGCCGAGCAGTTTAAGGCATGAACTGTCTTCGCACGCTAAAACACTGGGATCGTGATTTCGAACCCCACTCGAGGCATGGATGCCTGTTTGCATTTATTCTGTGTCGAGGTAGCGGCCTTGCGATGGACTGATCCGTATTAACCGTGTAAGATAACAAGAAACTGAAAAGGCAGCCAAGGCCAAACAAAGGGCTGTAATCCAGGGATACAGCCATTCTCCTATAACTTTTCATGGTGTGGTGCTTAATTAGTTAAGCAAGGGGACAGTTTTCTTTTGTAACATAAAAAATACCTGTTCCAGAATTTGGGGTACAGCTGGGTAATAAACATTTTCACTTGGCCTCAACTAACTAACTAATTAAGCCGAGTCCTTATTAAGAAACCTCCAGTTGCTCAGCTACTCAAGCATCATCCCCCCACCCAGTTTTATGGAACCCCCAACCCATCCTCAATATCTGAGATCCATTTCTAGCCTACTTGGCTTATTTAAAAAGTATACAAGAAGGCTTATGTGATCACCTTTATTTCTGTGTATCTTCCCATAATTTTTTCGCTTTCTCTGCCGTCCTTGTCGTATCAAACGAAAGGAGACGGTTAATTTTTCCCAGACCTTCTTGTCCTATTGTCGTTCCACGTACGTAAATGTGAGAGAATGTTGAGATATCTTGGTTAGAAATCTTCCTTCGAGAGCTCTTACGTTCCGTGCTCGACCCACTGGACTGTTTCAGCTTACCTACTGCACAAGCAGACGCCTCTCACGAGTCATCAAGTAGGCCTATGTCTGCACCAGTAAGGAAGCAGTTGGGCCCCAAGTCTTCACAAGTTGATTCTTGTTTCCAACATATGGCACATCCGCGTGTATTGCTTGGACAAGAACTGGTTTAGCGAGCATATTATCCCGGCTCGATCTCGCATGTTTCCATATGAGGATCTTGGTGAGCGAAATGGCCATGAGCAGGCTTTTCTTCTACGCGTCTTCCAGTTTCCCCTGCCAATTAATACTGCTCTGCACTCACCGCCGACCCTTGGCGCTTATCGAGAAGAGTGACTACGACTTCCAGTGTCGTGAGACGCTGAAATATGGTCATGAGTTCCTCGGAGCGCGGGACAAAAACAACTGTGCTGGCGAAGGCCAGCAGCAATTTACCTAACCGAACTATTCTCGAGTTATTACGTGCAGAAAGATATAAGTATATTTGAGCTTATTTGCAGCTCTTCGTTTTGAGCTCTCCAGAAACAGTTCCATGTTCCTTATAATCTTTAAAATAAGAATCTCTTCTAGTTGACTTGCTCAGTTTTTATAAAGTAAACGTATCCGACTTACGAAATTACTAGTGATCAATTTACGAATTCTTATTGGGTATTTTGAAAGGTCACATTTTCCTTGATCCAATATATCACGCTCTGAAAACATTTGCAAAGCGGCAGTAAGTTCAGGTAGGTGTACCGCTCAACATATGCTCAAAGATTTATCTTTCCGGGGAAAGGCATGAGTAATAGAGGAATATCAGAGACCGCGCCATAGCTCAAGCGGTTAGTCGCTGGCTTCCCATCTCGGCGGCCAGGGTTCGATCCCGGGTCTGGTCAAGTGGGATTTGTGGTGGACAAAGTGACGCTGGGGCAGATTTTCTCCGAGTACTTCGGTTTCCCCTGCCAATCTTCATTCCACCAATTGCTCCACAATCACTCTCACCTATCATCTGGGGCTGGTACAATAGGCCAGAAGTGGCCGCAGTACAAGGGACTTAGTCCCACTCCACTAGCAATAAAAAAATAATGGAATACTGGTTTTTTGTGATGTTTATTGCCGTTATGTGTAAATAGCTGTGTTCTCCTCCAAGATCAAATATAACTGTTAAAATGTTAAATCTTTTAAGTTAAAATTGGACGTACATTCTTATGTTTGCCAGGATGTAGAGTTTTGTGTAGATGTTCCTCTTCTACCGAAATATTTCTTTGCTTCCCTTCATGGGCTTCTGTTAATATAGTCCCTATGTGTTTTGTTGGAATGTGTGTATGGGATTGCTTTTATCCTTGTTTGTGTTCCTCATATTTCGGAGAAGTGTTTTGTCTTGTATGTGGTGCTTGTGAAACTGAATAAAATAAATAACTTTCACAGACACGATATGAAGCTAAATATTCATGAACATTTCAATAATTGTTATAAGATGAAATATTTTATATCTATGATATTGTAAAAGTAGTTTCTGTATGTAGTGGTATTGTCCGTCTGAAGACGGTCTCTCCGACCGAAACATTTAAAGAATGAAAGATTAAAAAAACACAACATTTGTCAATCACACTGGACAGATTAAATTATCCTTTATACTATCACAAGAGTGACGGACCGGGATGAATCAAGTAAAAAATTGTATTCACAAATTGAAGGAAGTGTTACCACCTTAAGCAAATTTTGTAAAATATTTTTTTTAATCTACTGGAATTCTTTAGAATCCGGATTATTGTGGCGTGTGTTCCCGTCACGTGACCATACACCACAGTCTTCAATAACTTTTCTGTTTCTTTTCGGTATTCCTGGATACAGGATAATTCTCGGTCAGGTGGTGGGTGGCTGGGTTATCCTGACAGGCAATTGACTACTTCCTGCTCTTCGCTGGACACGTGCCTGGATAGCGTCTTGATATGAGCCTGACTAATTCCTTTCCCATCTCTCGAAAGCCATGCTGACATTCCAGAGTTCAAAACAGCCGACTGCGGACCATTGCCCAAAGAGCTGAGAATGGCTTTGGCCGTCGTCAAGGAGAACCAAAATTTTGGCTTTGAGTGGAAGTGCATTACACTGGTTGAGCGACGTCTGTTGATATGGGAGAGCTGTAAAGCGGAGGCAGTGGGGGCTAATAATACAGGAAACTGATCGCTCGGCGAATTACAGAGAATTCGCTCTCTTCCGAAATGCGAGGCTATTGCAATGACACATCAAAAAAGGACGCCACCAAAAGAAAATAAAACCCCGAGACCACAAATGTATACAATTCCCTTACGAGGGTCTGCATTATTAAAATTTTATATTTCCGACCTTCACTTCTTCTCTTTTTTATCCCACGTAGGATCCTTACTTTGGAGTAAGAATGGAATATGTACTTCTGGGTCACTCGGTGATGTTTTCTTTCAGGAAATCGGAGCACAACTGAAAATGTAGCCTCTAAAAGGTCCCAGTTACGATTAATCACAAAAGTTATATCTTCTGGGATATATTGCAGTATTGTAAGTCAACAGACGTTTCGGAGGGACATTTTTCTTCATAACACCCGCTGTGAGAACCTCAGATCCTAATGAAACAAGCACAATTTCTAATAGTGTCCTATTTAACAGCAGTGATATATTTGTATGCGTTTAGGAGCGATCAAGGTCTGGTAGATTATTTCATTCATACTTAGGCCTATCTTTGTATTTATCCCTCCAAACCCCAGCGGTTCCTTACGTACAGTAAACCCAAGATAATCCAGATACAGCAAATCCGGGTTTAAGATAATTCGGATCGAAATATGAAAAGTGAAAATTGTGTTCATAGTTGAGTGCGTACTTCGAAAATACACATGGGATTTAAGAGCAAGTAGGACTAGAGCAAGAGGAATTTCAGACTGTGAAGATGGCAGATGAAAAGGCTGAAACCAAGCAAGAAAACATTCAAGATTGGCTTGAGCCGGATGGAAACCCTGGAATTTAGGTTCTTGTTTTTTTTTTTTTTTTGGTTTTTATATAAAGGCTCTACAGTGAAAATTTTTATTTATTTTCATCAATGTTACCTGTATTATTGAATTTTCCATTTATAATTATTCTCTCTTTTTTTTGTCTTTTACGCCTATTTTATGCTTCATAAATCTGGACGATCACTTAATTCGGATTGCCTCTGCCTCTTCCCCAATTAATCCGCATTAGCGAGGCTTTATTGCACAACCTGCTTTAGCACAATAAAGTTCTTCATTTCTCCAACAGATTGTATCGCTGTGTTCCGTACGGTTCTCACAATAAACGGTGATTTTTCCTAAGCAGCATGAACCGGTCGGGCTTGGTAGCGGTGTTGTAATTCGTTTCCTGTGAGGTACGAACTGAATTTGTATATATTATTGAGAAGAAATTTTGTCTCTAATAAAAGATCAGTATATACAGCTTCATTATCAGAATGATTGTGGGTGTTGAAATGTGGAGGGGGAAGAATGCGGTAGGAAGCATTGTTGACTCATTTTAAAATTTGTCCCTGAATTTTGTCTAGGAAGGATATATGAAAGTCACGAAGAACCTTAACCACAATGATCAGTTTCCGGATTGACAATCTAGCACAGAACTTCCGGTATGCCCATGCAGGGACGGTACACGTACGCATTAGATCAAATTTGTTGCCGACGAAGCTAATTAAGAACACGGGTGGGCCTGTTTCAACGTACGCCTATCGCAGTGGCCGCGCGGTCTAACGCATGAATTGCTTTCGCCCTCTCAAACACTGGGATTGTGGGTTCAAATCCCACTTGACTCATGGATGTCTGTGTGCGTTTATTTTGTGTTTGTGCTGTCCTGTGTGCAGGTAGCGGCCTTGCGACGGGCTGATCCCCCGTCCAAAGAGTCCTGTCAACTGTGCAATAGATCAAGAGACTGAAAAAGCGGCCAAGGTCCAACAAAGGACTGTTGAGCCATACTCGTAGATAGGTAGGTAGGCAGGTAGGTAGACAGATCCCAATGTGCAGCCACATTGCGTTAGATGCCGGTAACGTAACAAATTATCATAAAATAGTAAAATAAACTGTAAAAAAATAAAAAAAAGGGTAAATAGTGCAGAGTAATATAAACCTGTCTGTATGTACTCAAATTTTGCAGGATGAGTTTCTTTAAAAGAATAAGATAAGTTGTATTCTTTGATGGTGACATTACCTCTGACATTTGTGCTAAAATTTTGAGACGATTAACCAGGCACAAATGTTCGTATAAGAAAATGTTGTCATATTTATTATTCGTGCAAGGTTCTATTCTTACTGCCAGTAAGTGACAGGTTGTGGAATGCACAACCGGGATTTGATTTTGGATAAAGAAACATTTCCCCTTGTCAGCATTGCTCTGAGATCCACCAAGAATTCTTTTTAAATTGGTTGCTGCCACCGGCCGCAGCGTGAAGCTGACAGCTTACATACGTGTAATGTTGAGGGCTATAGTGCTTGGCCGTTTGTGTGCAACGCTTCAAGGATGGTATTTAGGAGCAGGGGAACAATAAATCTTTATCTAATTTCCTAAGTTGAGGTCACTCAAAAATGAGATAAAATAGGCCCACATAGAACAGAAAAATTTGAAGGTACGAGTAAAATTCGGCTTAGCAATTTGTGACGTTTGTAGCCGAATTCTACTTTTCATGGTTGGATTGTGTGTTTAATACGTATATAAAAATATTAAGTAGGGATGTGGGCTCCTCGTTATCGACTCATCTTATCATTCGACACTAGAAATATACAGGATGATTCTAAATTATTCCTGGGTTTCCTTGGTCTGTAGATTTCAAACTGATGAAACAAAATAAAATTGCTTAAGAAATGTCAATGTGTATATCAAAAAGTTTTATTTGGCAACGCTGTACTCGCCGCATTCATGTCTGCGAGAAAATATGACGTCATACCTCAAAATGGCTAGCGTTTAAGAGGAAATAATTGAAAATTACAGAACACGGAAACCCTGACAAAAATTTTAAATCACTCTGTAGTAACAGTTATAAATATCATGTTCTTGGT